>NC_141164.1:94942557-95096628 GCF_053477565.2 Lygodium microphyllum
CTATGTACTCCCGCAAGAGAGCGACAAGACTCAACTCTTCTTGACCAATCGAGTCATCGACAATGAACACTGGTCGGGGTGTCTCCCCAACCAGGGCTAGATCTACCTCCTTGACCTTGGCTGGTCCTTTGATTGGTTTGCTCGTATGCCCTTGACGCTTGGCACCTAACAGGACCACTACCCTATCCCCTTTTTTGAATTTAGTGAAGCGTTTAGGGAGGTCCTGCGGTTTTCGTTGTTCTTCTGATAGTGTATCCCTGGGGTGCTTTGCCTTAACATGCCTTAACCGTCTGTGCCTCAGGTGGACGGATAAGTCCCCCTTGGTGCGTCGGGTCATGGGCGGCCTAGGGATCTCTGGGTCACTATCCGAAGTAACTTCGGATTCAGAGTCAAACCCTCCATCTTCGCTAGAAGAGGTGGTCTCCCCTGGTGGCCGCAGTTCAAAGGGCGATTCAGTTCTAAGTATTGATGTCGTTCCTGGTTGGGCTAGGCATGCTTGCTGAAGGTCTACGGCTCCTATGCATTCCAACCAAGAATGATCACATTTCATGCGCATGACTGCTTGGTCCATTCTAAGGGCCTTCTTTTTCTGCAGCTTGGCATCTGCTCGTATCTGCTCAATTTCTCGTCCTTCAGTGTCGTATTCTATGGTATCCACTTCATCCTCGCTCTCATCATCACTGAAGGATTGGCAATCTTCATATTCATTGCAAGAATCTTTGTCATTCGACTGCTCATCATCTCCTAGGGCTTGGTATGCCTCGTGTCATTGGTCAGGAACTAGGGCCCAGTTATACATGAGGTTCAGCTCGTGCACCCTGGTCCATTGCCACTTGGAATCCTCTAAGAGGTCCTGGAGTGGTTTGAAGTTGGCTGGGTTGCCAGCTAGCTGGTCCGTTAGGTATTCTAGTACCCCCTGGAGTTCCCTTTTGTTGGATGTTACTTGGAAGGTAACAGGCTTAGGCCTTCCATGGAGGCTAGCTGCCATCATGTAGACTGGTGTAGAGAGTGCTTCGTTTGTCTTGCCGATCATTTTGATGGCCTACTCATACGCCTCATGGTCTGAGAATGGCATGTCAATTGTACCGAGGACATGCATCCAATCCCGCTCATCGTCTGGGGATGGGATATACTTGGTCAAGGACCCATAGGGCTCCTTGACCAGAGTGTTCCCTTTGAGCATAGCAGAGATGGCATCTAGGTCGACTGGTGAGGTCTTCCAAATGTCCATCTCTATTTTACGGCATCAGTTCTATTGCCAAGGAAGATCAGGCCGTTACCCCAATCTTCGATGACCCTAGCATTGCGCATCTACGGTCGGCCTAATAGGACATCGTAGTAAAACTCCCTTCATGACTATAAAGTCGACAAAGAACTAGAAACCTGTGATCTTCACTGGCCAATTCTTCAGTACCCTGAATGGCTTCACTCTCATACCGTTTGCTAGCATGACGTTAAACCTAGCAGCTTTGACAGGCGGGTTTCCCCAAGTCTGAAGCACTGCATGGCTAAGCGCACTAACCCCGACTCCCGTGTCTACGATTCCCTTCCTTGTTGTGTCACCTAGGGCTAGGACTGGCAAGACTGTGTGCATCTCAAAGCCTTCTCAAAAGGCGTTGACGTGCAAAGATTTAGGCATGGAGTGCAATGTCAAACTTAGCAATTGTGTTTTTGCATCCTGGTCTCGAGGGTCTACCGTGATCTGCTCTTGTGATCCCTCGACCCACTGCTTAAGGTCTTGCCATAGGGTAGGGTGCTGCTTAAGCAGATCTCCCAGGTTAAGTGTTAGAGGGGTGGTCACTAGCGTGGTCAGGAGATCGTTAGATACTCGTCCTTCCTTTAGCCTAGACTGTCCGAGCCAATGGCCGCACTGATCTGCGGCTCTGTTGCGTCTAGGCTTGGTCTCAGTGGCACTGCTTGTGGCACAGTTGCTTCAGCCAACTTAGATAAAGGCAGTGACATTTGCGTGCTTATGCTGTGTCAAGAATCGCTTGGTGGGGGGACTTGCTCAAGATGTTGCGCCGAACACACACAGAATGCACAAAGAGAAGCTTACTCAAGAGACAAGAAGAGAGATGGAGGCCAAAACGTTTTCTTACTGGTTTCTTTATCTTCTTCCACACTCTTTACAAAGTACACAAAGTATAGATAAGATACAACATAAAGGAAACTGGCCTATTAAGTCAAACAATGCATAACCAACTACACTAGTCGACTGGCGCTATAACTATGCCAGCTGTAAATAGGTGTAACAACCTGAATATAATAAGTAATGAGTCAGTGGCCATGTGAGAGTCATAATGACCACCGACGTACTAAGTGTAGACGTGTGGACCCATCTAACCAGGCGGTCCATCATCAATGTCTGCATGTGTTAAGCTTGTCATCTCAACACTCTTCCTCAAGCTCAACTGCATCTCTGCAACTCCAAGTAAGCTTCGAAACTTTTGAAGCTTCTCTGTACCCAATGCCTCATAGAAAAGTTCATAATTTAATGTGGACTTCACATATCTCAATATGCGTCTGGCTGCATCCAAATGTGGCTTTCTAGGTACTTGCATAAACTGACTCACAAGACCAACAGTGTAGCTCAAGTCTGGCCTTGTAATGGTCATGTAGATCAAACTTTCCACTATCCTCCTGAACATAGTAGGGTCTTCTATCTCATCCCCAACATCAACACTCAACTTTACATTCTGCTCCAACGGGACTGAAAGTGGTTTGCATGCTGTCATACCATACTTGGACAACATATCCAAGCCATACTATCTTTGGGACAGCCATATACCATCATCACATCTGATCACTTCAATGCCAAGGAAGTACCTTAGCTCACCTAAATCCTTCATCTCAACCTTCTTCTTCAAAAAATCCTTGACTTCAGCAATCCCACTATCACTATCACATGTAATAATCAAGTCATCCACATAGATGACTATGATGACCAAACCTACATCTCCCTTTCTCACATAAAGTGAGTGATCAACATCAGAAACATAAAAGCAAATATTGACAAGATACTCTCTGATCTTGTCAGACCATGCTCTAGGTGCTTGCTTGAGCCCATAGAGTGCCTTCTTCAACCTGCACACATACGTGGGATGCTCTAAATTTTCATAACCTACTGGCTGATCCATATACACTTCTTCCTGCAAATCACCATGCAAGAAGGCATTCTTCACATCCATTTGCTGCAACCTCCAACCTTTGGCTGCTGCCAAAGCAATCACACATCTGACAGTTGCCATCCTAGCAACTGGACTGAAGGTTTTATCATAATCTATGCCATATGTCTCGGCATAGCCTTTTGCAACAAGCCTAGCTTTGTACCTGCTAATAGAACCATCTGCATTGTGCTTAATCTTATAAACCCATTTACATCCAATAGCTTTCTTTCCCTTTGGCAATGATACTAGATCCCAAGTCTTACTGGCCTCTAATGCAGCCATCTCCTCATCCATTGCTGCATCCCAATGAGTATGACCAACAACATCCTCAAAACAAGTGGGCTCAACATCCTCAACTAGTTTCACTATATAAGCATAATGGTGAGCTGCATAACCTTCAAAACCAAATCTTTTAATAGGGTATCTGACCCTACTAGATCTGCATACCACCGGATCACTCAATGGAGCCTTTACATTATTATGAGCTCTTTGTACACTTGGTGTCTTGACAAAAGGAATACCAAGCTCATCATCTAAGCTCTTCGAGCCACTGGAGTCTCCATCAAGAACTGCATCAATGCCATCTCACACTTTATTCTTTCCTTTGTCTTTACTTGTAGTGCTACTAGATGCACCTCAAGATGTAGAGGTACTCCTTAGTCTCCCAGACCAAGGACTACGAGATGATGTCTCTGGTCCACTAAGAGTCCGTGATTCTTGCTTTTCAGCTTGTACATGAGTGTCATGATCATCATCATCATCCAATGCATCACCACTAGATGCATACCAACTGCTCATTTCATCAAAGATGGCATCCTTGCTCACTCTGAACTTACATGTGACAGGGTTATAACAACAATACCCTTTTTGCTCTAAAGAGTATCCAATAAAGACACACTTTTCAGCCTTTGGATCCAGTTTCTTCCGCAACTCATCTGACACATGAACATATGCAATGCAGCCAAACACTTTCAAGTGTGAGACATCAGGCTTCTTACCTATAAAACATTCTTCGGGGGTCATACCATGAACTGCAGCTGTGGGAGTTCTATTCATAATATAAACAGCAGTATGAACAGCCTCAGAACAAAAATGCTTAGACATATTCTTTTCAGCCATCAAGGCACGTGCAGCTTCTACAATATGCCTGTTTTTCCTTTCTGCAACCCTATTTTGCTGTGGGGTATATCTACATGTGAACTATCTCTTTATCCCATGAGACCTCAGAAAATCACTGAACTCATTTGAGAGGTACTCTCCCCCTCCATCTGACCTCAAGCACTTTACTTTCAAGCCTGTTTCTCTTTCAACCGCAGCCTTGAAAGTTCTAAACTGCTCAAACACTTCACTCTTTTCCTTCATAAAATATACCCACAGCTTTCTAGAACAATCATCAATGAATGTGACAAAGTAAGAACTGCCTCCAAGAGATACATTTTGTGTAGGCCCCCAAATGTTTGTATGCACAACATCAAGGATATTTCTGCTTACATCTCTGTCATGTGAAAAGGATTTTCTTGCCTGCTTACCAAACTGACATGCTTCGCATACCTTATGAAATTCTGCAACTCTAAATGTAGGCAAACCTTTAACCAACCCTTTGGACTGCATTAATTTCAGCCTTTGTACATTTGTATGTCCAATGCGTTTGTGCCAAATTTCAATATCTGCAACAACACCTTTTCCTTTAGCATACATAGCAGCATTCATAGTAGGAATTCCAACATCCAGAGTAAACATACGTCCAACTCTACTTCCCTTTGCTACCAACCTGCACTTGTCATTGAAATCTTCTACAAAGCAGCCCTTTGCATTAAATCTGACTTGCAGCCCTTGCTCTACCATTTGACCAACTGACACCAAGTTCTTTGTAATAGATGTCACATGTAATACATCTGAAAGACTCTTTGTCTTACCATCATGCACGGACAAGGGAACTTTTCCAATGTGTGAAATTGGGTGGCATGAATCATCACCCGTCTGCACATAACCTGCATTTTGCAAATCCTGCATCTCTCCAAACCATTCTGCATGGCTGGTCATATGATTGGGTGCACATGAATCAGCATACCAAACATCATCATGCGTTCCCTTTCCTGTAACAGTATTCAATGTATGCTGCATAACAAACAAACGTTCATTTTTGTCTTCATTCTGTTGTGAAGACGATGCATAGTTTCCTTACTGCAACTTACCACTGCGAATATCATCTTTCTTAGCATAACATTGGGCTGCAATATGACCTGTTTTGCCACAGTAGTGACACACAATACCAGAGTTGTTAGAGCCTCTATTCTGCCATCCACCTCTTCCTCTAAAGCTCCCCCTACCTCTAAAGTTACCACGACCTCCTGAAACTTGCATATCGCTAAATTGCTAATTCAATTTGTTTTGCTGGTTGTCACTACCACGTTCTGTACCACGGCCTCTTGAAGAGAACCTGCCATGTCCCCTTCCTGAACTGGAGTAGAAAGCTTGGACATGTTCACCACTTTTTTCAGATGTCCCACTCTGCATGTTGATCTCTTCAGTGATCATAAGGGAGACCAACTCATCAAAATCTGGAAATGGCTTTCTAACATATATTGAGGTTACAAAAGACTTCCAAACCTTTTCATTGTTAAGTCCACCCAAGTTAGACGACACCAAATCATCATCATCGGGCATTGCATCAATTGCTACCAATGCATCTGCAATGCTCCTTACGTTCAGTGCATACTCATTGATAGACATCTTCCCTTTCTTCAATGTATTCAACTCTTGCTTGAGTTGAATCTTTCGTGCCTTTGTATTTACGGAAAACATACTTTCAAGTATGGTCCAAGCTGCATATGAATTCTCTGCATTTCTAATATGTCCCAGCATATTATTGTCAATTACTACAAACAGCCAATACATGACCTTCTTGTCTTTTGCATTCCATTCCTTTCGTGCCTTTGTCTCTTCTGCAGTTGGAGGATCACTCACCTCCGGCTCCTTTTCTTCACCTGAAACAAACTCGTAGAGGCCTTTTCCAAAAAGGAAGTTCGTGACACAGAACTTCCGTGAAGGGTAGTTGTTCTTGTCGAGCTTCTCAATGATGGGGCTTCCACTGTTCTCTGCCATCATCAAAAAATTAATACCAAATAGCAAGCAAATCTTCTGCAACCCTCGACCTGTAGTACACAGCAATACACCAAACAGTCTTTTTCACTGTCTACTCAACAATACATGCAATCTGCAACCAGTTTGCAGATAAACCTTGTGTTTACTCATTGATAAACACCTTTGAACTTACAGATTTGAAATCTATAACCTGCGCACCCACTTTCGGTCAATACAGTCGAAGTCACAGTGTACCCTGAAACTGTTGTCCGCAACCTTGCGGCTCTAAAACGGGGCCTAAAACAGCCTCAGATGCCCAAAATAACTGCGGGTAGGCCCTAAAGGGCTTTTCTGCAGAATATACAACGCTCTTCGCGCACACCAAATCTCACTGCAATCTGAGATTTTTGCTTGACCCTGCTTTCGGTGCCTCCATAGGCACTATCCAAGAGAGAGAGTGGAAGAATGGGAGAGCTTCTTACCCGTGGCTTGCTTGCTCGAACCTTGCTTCTTCTCCTTCACTTCAACCTTCAAAATCAGCCTCTCTCAGTGGCGCGGCTCTAATACCATGTCAAGAATCGCGTGGTGGGGGGACTTGCTCAAGATGTTGCATCGAACACACACAGAATGCACAAGGAGAAGCTCACTCAAGAGACAAGAAGAGAGATGGAGGCCAAAACGTTTTCTTGTTAGTTTCTTCTTCTTCTTCCACACTCTTTACAATGTACACAAAGTATAGATAAGATACAACATAAAGGAAAGTGGCCTACTAAGTGAAACAATGCATAATTGACTACACTAGTCGACTGGCGCTATAACTATGCCAGCTTAAATAGGTGTAACAACTTGAATATAATAAGTAATGAGTCAGTGGCCATGTCAGAGTCATAATGACCACCGACGTAATAAGTGTAGACGTGTGGACCCATCTAACCAGGTGGTCCATCACCAATGTCTGCATGTGTTGAGCTTGTCATCTCAACATGCTGGAGAGATCCTCGATCTCATCCTCTATGATGGGTTCAACATCTTTGAGATGCTGTTGAGCCTCCCTCACTCATTCCTTCACCTTTTCTATGGGCTCTAATTGTCGCTTTGGATGTGGGTATTCCCCTATCTTAGCGCTTCTCTTTTCGGCTGTCTTAGGGATTGAAGTCTCTGCCTCCGCGTCTGAGACTTTCTTCCCAGTAGGTAGAGTCGTAGCACTCTCGGTCTTTAATGCGACCTTAGCTTCCGATCTCTTCTTTTTCCGCCTGCAGCTTTTCTTTCCTATTGAGGTTGCGTCAAGATTGCTAGGTCCTGGTAGAGAGATGTCGGCCTACTTCGTTTGGGCTCGGGTCATAACTCGCAAGGAAATAGGTGTGGCCTCCCCATCGGGGTTTTCGACACCAAACAGCCCCAATGGGATGGATGGTAAATTAGTTGAGCTAGAGGACGGCTTCCGCTTTCGATAGTCAATGAAAAGATGGGTGATTCCGCACTCTGCGCACCTTTGGTCAGCCTTGTTCCTATTTTGCTGCTCTCTTTCAGGGCAGCGTGATGAGACATGACCGGGGTGTCCGCAAGTCCAACAAGTGACTGGATCCTGTGGCTGCCCTCTTAGGCCTCTACCCCATCCTCGTCCTAACGCCATCACCTGCACGGGTCGATAATCCATGAGGACCACATTGCCCTCATCATCATGCAAGAGGTAAGGGTATATGTAGGTCTCTTCATCATTCGGCTCCTCCACGTAGTGTACTGGAGCGTCGCTCGGTGGGTGGGTCACATAAGGACCAGACAGTCTATTCTAGGGACGACTGGTTTTATATCGTTAGGTGCGGGTAGAGCCAATGGGGCTCCCCTTTTGAAGAATGGCTGCGGCCTGTTAGCTAGATAAGGCTGGCCGTAGGGTTGCAAGTATGGAAGTCTTCTTGGTAGTCTGCAATTTGGGATATCGTGGCCAAACCTACCGCAGTTAGTGCAAGGTCTTGACCTAGGGTCTTGACACTCAGCCGCGGCAAGTGGTTTCCACCACAGTACACGCATTGGATGTGAGGGCGCGTTGGTCATCTCAACATGTCTTGTATCTTGGCTAATTCCATCTTGACCTCAGCCAAGCCTTGGTCTATCTCGGTGGCCTTCCCCTTATCTTGGGATGATGGGATTGACTGCTCACCAGAGGCTGACATTCTCTCTGAGTTTCGCGGGTTGGTCTCTTCTAGATTTGAGCTCCTAGAGTTTCGCTCTTTCAGCTGGTCATCGACTCTGATGGCTTCCTCAAAAACTCTAGCCACCACGTCCCGTTGCAAGCTTGAGTTGCCTGCCAGTGCCTTATACAACTCCTCGTCTCGAATTCCACTGATGAATACAGTTGAGACTGCTCTGTCAGTCGGTCGCTCACCTAGAGGGATTCTCTTAAAGAGACTTCTCACATGGGTCATGTAGTCGCAAATGTCCTCCTTCTCTTTCTGCTTGACATTCATCAAGCATACTAGCAGGTTATCGGAGTATCTGGGCTCGGCGAACCTCTTGACGAAGAGATCCTTGAGATTATTGAAGTTGGCTCATTCCACGGCATCTAGGCTTGTATACCACATCCTACCCTTGTCGCCTAAGCAAAGCCCGAATGCTTGGGAACGTTGAGTCTAGTCATTGAGGCCATTGGCTTCGCAGACTTGCTCAAACTGCTCAACAAAGCTATATGGATCGTCATGCGGTTGGTACTTATCGAGTTACTTGGCAACAATCGGTATTTTGGCATGGCTCTTTGAGCCCTGGTTTGCCCCTAATCCTACAAGCAGAGACGTCGCTAGTGCGGTGGCATTCTGCTCTACTGCGGTATTATTGAGCAACCATTTCATGAGGAGCTCGCTCAATGTCAGGTCTCCTTCTAGCGCTCTCTCATGGTCTGTTTGATTTTGGCCAGCCAAATTCAGCACTCACTGCACCTCATGGAGCTCCATGCTTTGCCTTTGACTCCTAGCCTGTTGATCTCTATTATAATCAGCTATGCCTTGCAATGCCTTGCGGGCTAGCCTTCTCTCCTCCTCTAGGTCTGCAATGATTGCTTCTACTGTCCTGCCCTGGTGCTCATACCAGGCGTGTGCATCGTAATTGCTCACCATCTGCTGTATAGCATCTGGGAATACACTCAAATCGAGCTCCTCATTAGACCGATGGTCTGAGCTTTCTTCCGTCATGGTCGAATTCTTGCACCCCGTTGCGCTGTCGATCAGGTTGAATAGTCGTGAACAGATCCTCATCATTGGCGCTCCTTGCTTGGTTCTACCCTGCGCTTCACTTGTTTGTCTATGTCTTGGGTCCTCTCCTATTGGTGGGTTCCTTGAGTGATTTATCTGAGTGAGTTCCTTTGATTATTGAGTACAAACCTCAAGTTATGGTCACTCGGTGAGTGTGTCGTTTCTCATGCACTTGTGCCCAATCAGGCTTTCAGCTTTTTTTAAGTGTGCTTCAAGTGCGGAAATTCAATGTGAGTGCCGCAAGCAATTCCTCGGCATCTTACTCACTCTCGCTCGTTTCGGGCCTGATAGGCTTTGTTGCTCAAGTCCTGGCCGTTCTAGTGAGTTCTAGGGTCTGCGCTGCTTCTTACCGTTTACTAGGGGGTAGGTCGCTGGGGAGTGCTCCAACAGCACTGTCCCTTGGTCTTGGCTTCTACGTCGGGAATTGCCTATAAGGCGTTCGCCATGTCGTCCTGGAGCGAGTTGCGCTTCCAGTCGCTCGTGGGGGTTAAGTTTTGATGTTTTTTCCTTCTTTTTTTTTTGTGCGACTCTGGGAATCGAACATCTGATTTATCAGTGGTCCGATTCTAGTGGTCCGATTTACTAGTGGTCCGATTCTAGGAATCGGACCAGGTGGGTCTGAGTTTGAGTAGTCTGAGTCTCAGAATCGGAAGGGAGTTAGGTGACCGATTTTAGAAAATCGAACAAGTGGTCCGATCAGACGGGGTTGGTCCGAGTGTCTGATTCTTGGTGGTCCGATTATGGACTGGTCCGATTATGGACTGGTTCCATTCTAAGAATCGGACCGGACAGGGTGGTTCGATTGCTGATGTGTCCTAATTTGTCCGATCGGACGGGGTTGGTTCGAGTGTCCGAGTCGGATGGGTTGGTCCGATCGGATGGCAAGCGTCCGAGTCTGAGCGTCCGAGTGTCTGGGTGTTCGGGTGTCCGAGTGTCCGAGTCAGACGGGTTGGTCCGATCGAACGGCAGCCCCGAGCGTCCGAGTCTGAGCATCCGAGTCTCAAAATCGAAAGTTCGATTCAGGGAAGACTCAGTGTCCGATTCCGCCGGCCCGACGCACTTTCGAGCACGGATTCGTAAAAAATCTCAAGATATCGATGACTATAGACCACAAAATTCACCAGTAATGATGTTGGAGTGGTGGGGGAGAGATCTATGTACGTGGGGATCGCCGAATGCAATGTCACACTATGCCCTGATTGATCAAACGGTTGCCCAAGCTCTCTCTCTCTCTCTCTCAGCTGGTTGCAAATGAGAATTCCCTTGCCCTTTCAGAACTTATAACCCTGCTGGTCATTCCCCGGATGCTACAAATCACTCTCCTAGCGATTCCTACACATTCAAAAGCGCATTTCCTTCATTTTCCCCCTGTTTTTCCCGATTTTCTCCCTGTTTTACATCAGCAAACCCTCTGCCTCTCGGGTGTGATTTCCTACTATTAACCTACTCTAAACACAACACAAATCAAAAGCAAAATACTGAACTAACTTCTCCATGTTTTCCAATCATCAAACAACCAGAATATCCCAAAAAACTTACCTATTTTGAAGATAAAAAACACCCAACTTCCTACCTATCTCAAGCTCCGTTTCGGGGGTGAATACCTACTTCAATGCTCGATATGAGGCGCACAAGTGCTTAAGCTTGAATCCGTTGGTCCTGGCAACGGAACCAAAATGTGGGAGCTTTCACTCGACCGCCAAGTCCCACTTGCACCACTGGCCTTGCTCCCTCTTTTAGATTAATGTGATGTTGTACTGCTGTCACACGTGTGATGTGTTCATAATTAGAAATAAAAAGTGCAGAGTGTTTTATCACCACTTCCATGTAGGCTGCCTTCTCCTCAACTGATAGATCCTTAGCCAACATTTTTTCTAACCCCTCCTTCTCGACCTTTGGAAGCTGTTGTGGAATTTCACTACTAGAAGGCCCTTTTAATGTAATCCCCATCACTTCTAGAGAGATTTCTTCCTCCTCATTAGAAGACTCTCCCTCTATCATAGATGACCAACCCTCGCTGGAACTCCATTCATCAGCAGTGGTCTCTAACACAAGATCCTCCTATCGGCCCTCCTTCATGTTGTAGGTAGTGCTCTTCCATTTTTTCTGCAGCCCTTTTGTGGCCTTAGCTCTAAAGCCCCTCTCTCCCAATCTTGTATGGCTTTCATTCCCATTAGCCATGGTCGCCCGAGAATGAGCGGATAGCCGTCCCCCTTCACTGGCATCACATACATGTCAAGCTCCAATTGCACTCCACAGACCTTTACCTTGACTTTCTTTATAACTCCCAAACAATTTACTACTATATTGTTAGCCATTTTGACCCCAAATTTAGTAGTTTCATTTACCTCTAATCCCAAACGATGCATCAACTTTTCCATCATGACACAAATCTTTGCACCTCCATCCACATATGTCTTTGACACTCTCTGCCCATTGATTTCGGCTTCCACTAGAGGCACAATATCTTTCATATTTCTAGCCTGGATTGCATTCACAAGTCTATTCTTCATGGGTCTAATGCTTACCATCTTGGACCATTGTCGCCACACTGTTGGAGATAGATGTAGTAATTGTGGCCATGAAACTTTTGGCCCTTGATCCCTCACATCAGCAAGCAAATCATAAGCTCTAGTACCTTTACCCAGGAAAAAATCATCTGGCTCAATGTGTCGGTGTGAGCGAGCCCTCCTCTTTTTACTGTTGCGTGTCTTTGCAGCCATTGATGGCTCTACCTCCTCTTCCATATTTTCAACCTCCTTTGGTGGTGTAGGCTCCATTCTCTCAATTCTACGGGCTTTCTTCACCGGCATTGCTTCAACCTCTACTACTTTGGCCTTCCCTTTGACATCACTCTCATCTAAACTAATTATCCTAACATCATGATTCTTTGGCAGTTGGGCAGGCAAGGGTGGCACCTCTACAAGTAGTCAAGGATGGTGGAGAACTTGAACCGGCGGTGGAGGCCCTAGATTCGGTGAAACAAACCTTTCCCTAGGTGGTGTCACTTGTTGTCCCCTCCTTCTTGGTTGGAACCCATTTCCTGGAAAATGCCTAGGATGAGGGAAAAAGTACATACCATGGCCAGTCTCCCCACAATTATAGCAAACATACTCTCTTTCTTGTCTCCTTGGACCTCGATTGCCTTCATTTATGAGGGGAGGGGGCCGCACTCCTTGCACCAAATTTAACGAAAGGCTTTCAAGTTGATTAGTAATGCATTGTAGGAGCTCTTGCTGTGGTATCTCCGGTTCAGGTGGGGCCTCTGTTATTTCTCTAGGCCTTGGCATGGTTGGTAAAACTTGTATGGGCTCAACTCCCCCCTTCAACTGGGCTTGATACTTCAATTTTCTATCTTTCTCCCTCGCATAAGTGACTAATTCTTCATAGGATGTGGAAAACTTTCCTTTGACCTTCTCCCTTAGTAGAGGATGGAGTCCGGCTAGAAAACAATCTTTCTTAAGGCAATCAGGTACTCTTTCTCCCTCGGCTAAGGAGGCTGTCCATTTATTCCACAATTTTATAAACATGTCTTCATATGCTTGGTACTCCCCTGGTAAGGTTTGGCGAATATCTAAGAGTTGTCTTCAAATATCTTCAGGTGGCTCTATATCTTGGTACTTGTGCATGAATGCGGTCTTGAGATCCTCCCAATTACCCCTTGTAGCCTCCAAGAGAGCTTGATACCACACTCGAGCATCACCCTTTAGAACTAAAGGGAAGGCCCGTACTTTGGTTGCTTCATCATCCCGGCCTGTCTAGGAAGGCCATTTCTAAGTCATCCAAAAAGTCCAAAGATTTCTCCCCTTTGTGCCCAAAAAAACTTGGAAAAGCCATGATAGGAAGATGTTGATCTAGCTCAATACAAAATAAAAATGAACACGTCTAGGCCCAAGTCATATCTTATTAAGGGTAGAATAAATGGATTTACAGATGCATTAATCTCAACAAGACGACGAGGGCCCAATAATCCCCTTATAATATTTTGAAACCTGAGCTTTGTGCTTACGATTATATGCACGGTTTGTCTAGCAAGTGGACGGATAGGTCCGTACAAATCCCTATGATTCATGGGATACACTTAGAGTAGAATGAATATGTGCACATTAAAGGAGATGTTATAATCCAAAATAGGGAATATTATGGGATCAGGGGACAACAAGATCTCTCTCAACCTCTCAACTCCAAAATAGAATACCAACCTTTGCTGAAAATGTATCTTTCTACTAATGCACACATCCACCCGAATGTTTTGAACCGATTGAAAGTTGTAGAAAGTAGGAGTAGCCATTTATGCATTAATTAAAAATTTTCACTACAAACTTTCATGAAGCGTGTGGTTGAAGCTATGGCCTCTTAGATCCCACCATTCGAGAGATGCAAAGGATTTGCTCATCCTTGATTAGCATAGCTTTTGTGTGACCATCATCAGCCTTATAAAGTTTATAGGCTTCGATAACTACCTTCTCAATTACTTTGAGTCTTCTTGATAGTAGTAGTTGAAGCGCATCACCATATGTAGCCTCTCGCCAATACCGCACACCATTGATGTGTAACTCCCCCTCCAAAAGCTTGTTAATCCTCGAATTTGAAAGTGCCTTTATCCCTTGAAGACAAAGCTCCTAATGGAGTGTCTTTACACTAGGTACCAAGCACTCAACACAATGCCTTGACCTAGAGACTTGATGAGAGCAAGATTTCTCATAAAGCAAAGAAGGGTGTGTGTAATTAACTTGCTTTACTCGCATACGTGCCGTTTGTCGATAAAGATCCTTCTTCTCTTGAGCTTTTTTCGGAGAGCATAGTGGTACTCTTGAGTAGTGAATCCCTTGAATAGGGTTTGATGAAGATTCCTCCTTAGTGATTTCTTGACAAACACTCGTTGAAGAAGAGGACAACTCGTTAGATGTTTCTTTCTTCATAGAAGTTGTAGAGCGTAGCTTGAGAACTCCTCAGTGGGGGCACAAAAAATGAGGGCTGAAATGATGAACGGGTTGCCTTTTACCCATCCAACCTCCAATCCTCACTAAGAGAACTAAAGAGAGGCACCATCTAGCCAAAGGGAGGATGGGCTAGGACATCCCTTTTCTCAAAGAGAATCAAAAGAACCAAGATACAAATTTACAAGAGAGACTATATGTACTAGACACCCTATTAGAATATAAGAGAGAGAGATGAGAGGGGAGGGAGACACGAGGAGAAGAGGTAAATGAAGCTTTCCATTATGTATTTATGGAATGAGAAGATGAGAAGAGAGGGAGACAAGAGGAGAAGAGGTAGAGGAAGCTTGCCATTATGCTACATAATAAAAGAACTTACTCATAGCTTACCTCAAAGAGGTGAGGGTATTCTAGAGTGCTCTCATGTGCTTGTCATTATTCTCCCCCTCCATTCTCCATGGACTCTTTATATAGCCTCCATGAGGGATTAGATTAAGCTAATCTTCTTGATTAACATAATTCTAGATGATGTATGGCATCTTTGAAAATATAGAGAATAGTGGATGGGACAAGTCTCCACCTTGGTCATCATGCAAGAAGCCAAGGGTGGTGGTAGACAAAATAGAGAAATGGAGCTAGATTACAAGAGGTGAGTGCCCAAAGCACATTATTATAATATATTTACAAGAAGGATAGAATGGAAAGTTGGTGTGGTGAAAGAGAGAAGCAAATTGCATGTAGCCAGTAGTCTGCACCTTCATAACTTCAAATCCATGAAATATCTGAAAAAAGTTTCTTCTACAACTTTGTAGACCAGGTCGAAGCCGATCAGGCCACGTGAGAATTTTCTTGAAATTCGCTTTTTCTTGGGAGTTATTGAGATTATAAAAAATGGCTTCCAAAAGTTGCTTTGACTTTAGTCCCCCATATATATATAAACACATATAAGCATGTGACAAAAGGGGTCCATGCTTGTAAGCTTTTGTGTAAGATCCAAATGACACCATGATGTGGATATTGACTTGTGTGCTAGGGTGAGGTGTCCTCTAATGATGGTGATAGATTCCAAATCTTAGTGATGCAGGCAGAGCCCATGTGTAGTTGGAGGCTAGTCCTTTGAAAAATCTATGCACTCACTCAACTCTTAGGTGTAATCCATTTTCATCTTCACTAAGATAACCATCCCTTTTACCCTTTACATTGACATGCCTCCTAAGAATTTGTTCCCCCCATTTTCTAGAGTTATCATAATCGAGAAGCAATGTAGCATACCTAGTGCTTGAAGAGTAAACCCAAAGTGATATGGTAAGCTCTTGATAGGGGTTTTGGCCAAATTTTGTGGTATAATCCGGGTTGTAAAAAACCTAGATCAATGCCAAGATTGAAGCGGATCCCCTCTCCAAGCTCTCCTCTTCTCTGCTGCTCTCCTGAAACCCTGGAGTGCATAATGTGGCCTTTCTTGCCAATTTTGGCCCTTATAACCCTTCCCAGGTATGGTATTGATGCCCCCAATAACTCACTTGCCGACCTTAGGCATCGTAAGCGAGTTTTTTACCACTTTTGCACTATTCTTGCCCTACTTTTGCCCTATTTTGCAACAGTAAACCCTAATGCTTATTTTCTTTATTATTCTTTGTTTTCTCCTACTCTAATGCATCCAAATCACAAAGTAAATACCTACTCTACTCCATCTCACAACATAAATCTCAAAATTCAAAAAACTACTTCCCAAGGAGATCGAATACCATCTTCGACCCCCTCACTTCCTACCTATCTCAAGCATTGGTTCAGGGGAAAACCCTTACTTTGATGCTCGATTTGAAGCACGCAAGTGCTCAAGGCTTGAATCCATTGGTCCCGGCAACGGAACCAAAATGTGGAAGCTTTTGCTCTACCGCCAAGACCCACGGACCGCCTATTGTTTCAAGCATTCCAAGCCGAGCACTAATGGCTACCTCTCACATAGCAGAGACACCATTTGTCAAGATTGTGGGAGAGAAGGAAGGAGTCTCACTTGTAGCTTTCTTGCTTGCACAATGGGGGAATACACACAGAGGTGGAGGCTGAAAACAGTTTTCCTCTTCTTAGTTGTGTAAGCCAAAAGGAACTCACATACAAAGAAATAGAAGAACCCTATATATGGGTCTCAAACCAAACTCAAATAACTAAGGTGGCATACTAACTGAGCCACGAACTAGAGTAGATAAGGATACCTGTCATCTAGCTATTATTCATGGGCGGTGTACCAACCGCATCTGCAACTGACAAGTCGGTGACATAAATGCACAACGGTCACCCTGGCATATCACGAGTGGAGCTCGATCTCTCAACACTCCCCCTCGAGCTCAATCCCAATTCCTGCACATCAAACAGGTCTCTGAACTTGCACAGCTTCTCTGCGCCCAATGCCTTCGTGAATATGTCAGCTACCTGATCCTCTGTGCTAACATAAACTAGATCAATAAGACCTAGTAAAACCCTCTCCCGCACATAGTGATAATGCACCTCAATGTGCTTTGTTCTAGCATGATAGACTGGGTTATTTGCCAAGTGTATACTACTCATGTTGTCACAATAAATGATAACTGGCCCATCTGTAGACTGATGCATATCATAAAGTAGCTTATGCAACCAAGCTACCTCACATGCAGCCATTGCTACACCCCTATACTCAGCCTATGTGCTCGACAAGGCAACTGTAGGCTGTTTCTTGCTACTCCAAGTGACTGCAGCACTCCCAAAAGAGAACACATACCCACTAGTAGATCGTCTATCAGAAATACTACCAGCCCAATCAGCATCAGTGTATCCATGCAACTATATCTGAACCCCAGTCTCATAAAATAGTCCATACTACAATGTGGACTTCACATACCTGAGTATGCATCTAGCCGCATCCAAATGCGATTTCCTTGGAGCCTGCATAAACTGACTTACCAATCCAACAGCATAGCTCAAATCTGGCATGGTAATAGTCATATAAATCAAACTTTCTACTATGCGTCTGTACATAGTAGGGTCTTCCAGAAGCTCACCTGCATCTGCGCTCAGCTTCACATTCTGCTCCAAAGGAACTGAAATAGGCTTACAGCCTATCATCCCATATTTGGACAGCATGTCCAATCCATACTGCCTCTGCAAGAGCTGTATCCCACTTGGTGATCTAATCACCTCAATGCCCAAGAAATAACGTAGCTCTCCCAAATCCTTCATCTCAAACTTTTGCTTCAATAGCATTTTCACATGAATGATATCTTCATCACTGTCACCTGTCATAATCAAATCATCAACATAAATGACAAGCATCATAATACCTTTCTCTGTTTTTCTCACATAAAGTGAGAAATCTGCCTTGGAAATCTGAAAGCCAATAGTGACAAGATACTGCCCTATCTTGTCAAACCATGCTCTAGGTGCTTGCTTCAAGCCATACAAGGCTTTCTTCAACCTGCAAACAAACTCAGGATGAACAGCATGCACATAACCTGGTGGCTGCTCCATATAGACCTCTTCTTGCAAATCACCATGCAAGAAGGCATTCTTTACATCCATCTGATGTAAAGACCATCCCTTTGATGTAGCCATAGCAATGACTGCTCTTACGGTTGCCATCCTTGCAACCGGACTGAATGTTTCTTCATAATCAATGCCATATGTTTGTGCATACCCCTTGACTACTAATCTTGCCTTGTATCTGTTCACAGAACCATCTGCATTGTGCTTCACCTTATAAACCCACTTACAGCCAATTGCATTCTTACCTTTAGGCAAAGGTACCAACTCCCATGTAGCATTTGCTTCCAAGGAATCCATTTCTTTATCCATGGCTTTCTTCCATTTTTCTTTTCCCATGGCTTGCTCAAAAAAAGTGGGTTCTGGTTCCTGTATCACTTTGACCATATATACATAGTGGATGGCTATAAATCCATCATATTTCAGCCTATCCACGGGATACCTAGCTCTGGTAGACTTACGCAAAGTAGGCTCACTTCCAGGTGCTCTCAAAACATCCCTGGTCTTCCTTACTCCAAGTGTAACAATAGAGGGGATACCCAACTCATCATCAATGCTCTGTTCTGAGCCACTGGATTCACCATCCACATAAGAGTGACCTGCATTCACATCAAACATGGGTTGATCTACCTTCTCTTTTCCTTTTTGTGAAACCTGCATACCACTATCTGCATTGCTTTGAGAAGATTCTCGTGATCTCAATCTGCCTGTCCATGGCGAAGAATGTGAACCACTGCTAGAGGACACTCCAGGTCCACTAATATTTTGTGACTGTTGCTATGAATTCTGTGTAGCATTACCATTTTGTGCATCTACATCATCAATCACATTTACTGGTTTATACCAGCTACTCATCTCATAAAAAACAACATCTCTGCTCACTGTAAACTTATGAGTAGAAGGATTATAGCATCTATACCCTTTCTGCTCTGCAGAGAGTAACCAATAAAGATGCACTTCTCAGCTTTTGGATCCAACTTGGATCTCAACTCATCTGGCACATGAACATAGGCAATGCAACCAAAGATTTTCAAATGAGAAATATCTGGTTTCCTACCAGTATACCTCTCCTCTGGAGTTATTCCATGTATTGCTGTAGTGGGAGTCCTGTTCATTATGTAGACTGCTGTAGCAACTGCTTCAGCCCAATAAAAATATGGCAGGTCTTTTTCATTAAGCATGGCATGAGATACCTCTCCAATATGCCTGTTTTTTCTTTTTGCAATTCCATTTTGCTGTGGGGTATGACTCCATGAATATTGTTGTTTTATGCTATGCTCCTGCAAGAACCTTGCAAACTCATTTGAGAGGTACTCTCCCCCTCCATCTGGCCTTAGGCATTTTATTTGCAGGCCTGTTTCTTTTTCAACCATAGCTTTAAGAGTTTTGAAATGCCCAAAAACTTCACTTTTCTTTTTCATAAAATACACCCAAAATTTTCTGCTATAGTCATCAATAAAAGTGACAAAATAATGACAGCCTCCAAGAGATGCAGCTTTAGTAGTCCACACATCAGAGTGGATTAGTTCCAATGGCTTCTTACTCTCTTGAACATGTCTAGGAAATGGTTTCCTTGCCTGTTTTCCAAACTGACAGGCTTCACATACCTTATGCATTTCTGCAACCTTGAATCTAGGCAATCCTGCAACAATATTTGGGGCCTGCATTGATTTAAGTCACTATACATTAACATGACCAATGCGTTTATGCCAGATATCAATATCTGCAACTACACCGGTCCCATGTGCAAACATTGCTGCACTCAATTCAGACATGTCTGCATCCAACGTAAACATTCTGCCCTTCTTCTTTCCTTTTGCTATCAAGCGACCTTTATTTTTCATATCCTCAACAAAGCATCCATGAGGATTAAATCTGACCTGCAAGCCCTGCTCAACCATTTGACCAATAGAAACCAGATTCTTGGTGATATTCGGGACATGAAATACATCGGACAGGTATTTCTTTTTCCCATCCTGCATAGACAAGGGAAATTTTTCAATCTGCACAATAGGATGTGCAGTATCATCACCAGTCTCCACAAATCCTGGTTTTTCCATTTTCCTTGCATCCTCCATCCATTCTACATGACCTGTCATGTGGTTTGATGCACCTGAGTCAACATACCATACATCATTGCTTTCTTCTGCACTTGTCACAGAATTGTTCATGTGCTGCACCATAAACAAATGCTCATTTCTGTCATCACCATGTCTACTAGAAGATGCATAATTTCCTTGTTGCAGTTTTCCATTCATGATGTCATTCTGCTTTTTATCGCAGTCTTTAGCCATATGACCCATTTTACCACAGTAGTAGCATTCAACATTGCTGTTTGCATTTTGCCCTCTTTGCCATCCACCACGACCTCTTTGGCTCCCCCTGCCTCTAGAGTTACCATGTCCTCCTCCATAGGACTGGTTTTCTTGAGTTTGCTGCATATTCTGATTTCTACCACGGCCTCCAGATCGGCCTCCTCTACCTCTGCCTCTACCTCTTCCAGCATTTGAGTTGAAGACAGCTTCTTTCGAAGTTCCTCCTGAAGAAGATGCACCACCATTTCTCTGCTCCTCAGAAATTAGAAGAGCAATCAACTCCTCAAAATCAGGAAATCTTTCAGGGACGGAAATGGATGTTCAAAACTGTGCATAATCCTTTCCTAGACCATTCAAGGTCACATAAACTAAACCATCATCTTCCACTGGCAACCCAATGGAAGCAAGTGCATCTGCAATCTTATTCACCTTCATGTGGTAGTCATTGATGCTCATATTTTCTCTTTGCACATTATGCAACTCTTGCTTGAGCTGCATTTTCCTAGCTTGAGTATTTGTGCTATACATTTTTGACAGAGTATCCCATGCCTTCTTTGGCGTACTTGCATCCTGAATATGCACAATCATAGAGTCTGAAATACTGATAGACAGCCAGTACATAACTTTCCTAGCTCTCTCATGCCATGCTTTAAATGCCTGCATTTGCTGTTGATTGGGAACATCAGGAAGAACTGGTTCTTCTTCATTTTCTGCAACAAATTCCCAATATCCTTTTCCCATAAGGAAATTCGTCATTCTAAACTTCCATGCTTGGAAGTTGTTCTTGTCAATCTTTTCAGTGACAATCTGTGAGAGAGAATCAGACGCCATTACAGAACACTACAAAAAGTTCTGTCACTGCAAAGAACACAGCTTCAGCCTCACAAGGGCTAATCTGCAAAACTGACGAAAGTGGTATTTGACCACACAGTCACTTTCTAGTGACGATTTTGCATCAACAGGCAACAAGGATGATTCTGTAACTCCCAATGTCTATGCACACAAGCATACGATGCAATTTCTACAGTAACTTTCCACCGACCTGTAGAACAGTGGTCGCACAGCATAAAACTGGGCCTTTTCCTGAGTGTGTGCAGAAAACTTCCGCCTCCAAAACAGGCCCCAAAATGGCCTCAAATAGAAAAAACAGGGTCGCCAAGGGCTAAAGCCTTCTTCCGCAGCATATACTGCCCTCTTGCTTCACCACGAAGGGCGTCTCAACCTGAGACAATGCACTCTTGCAATTTTCGGCTGTGCTACCTGCAGAGATCTGCTCCCAAAACAGAAAATGAAAGCAACACTGCTCCTCTTACCAGAACACCGCGAGCTTGGCTTGCTTTCTTGAGCTTCTTACCACGAACAAGGCTTTGATACCATGTCAAGATTATGGGAGAGAAGGAAGGAGTCTCACTTGTAGCTTTCTTGCTTGCACAATGGGGGAATACACACAGAGGTGGAGGCTGAAAACAGTTTTCCTCTTCTTAGTTGTGTAAGCCAAAAGGAACTCATATACAAAGAAATAGAAGAACCCTATATATGGGTCTCAAACCAAACTCAAATAACTAAGGTGGCATACTAACTGAGCCACGAACTAGAGTAGATAAGGATACCTGTCATCTAGCTATTATTCATGGGAGGTGTACCAACCGCATCTGCAACTGACAAGTCGGTGACATAAATGCACAACGGTCACCCTGGCATATCACGAGTGGAGCTCGATCTCTCCACACCATTCATATCTACGGGTGTAGTGAGCTTACCTCCATGCCATTCGAGTTACCTCCTCTCTCGCGCACTCCGGTAGCTCCAAGATCCAAGTGCAAGCTTCAAGCAAGCTCCATCCTTAAGCTCCATGCTCCAAGCTCCATCACCGCGAGCAAGAGAAGAGAAGAGAAGAGAAGAAGAGAGGAGAAGATGGAGAGCTTCTCCACCCCACGGTACCTCACCCTCACACACTCACTCCCTCACACTCTCACACTCCCTCTCTCAAACACAAGCTCAAGCAAGCAAGAATAAGAAGAAGAAGAAGAAGAAGAAGAAGAAGAGAGCTACTTTTTGCCACACACAAGAATGAGCTTCTCATTCACTTTTCAACTTTATATACAAAACCCTAAATCCCTTTTGGGCGGTCATCCCCTCTTCCCTTGTTTACATGACTGGCCGTAGAGGCCTTTTTTCCCATTGTCCTTCTATCTTCCTAGCTTTCTTTCCACCACCCATCTACATTTACAATTTGCACGGGTGAGAGCTCGGCACTCCTTGAATTAAACCACGGTGCGCTTGCGCTTTTTTACACAAGTTTGTCTTGCACTTTTCCTGGTGCGCCTTTGCCTTCCATTTCTCTCGCCTTGGCCTTTGTCTTTATCTTTGTCTTTTATTTTAGGTTTTCGGATTTTCCACTGCCTGGCACTCTTTTACAAGATTTCAGGGTGCACCTTTGTATTTTAAAATGCACCTTTTCCCTTTTGCAGCTGCCTTGGACTTTTAAGGTTGCCCTTGTGCTTTTGGCCTTTTCTCCTCTTCTTTCTTCAGTCGAGCTACCTTTTTTCTGCCTTTGCCCTACATCTTTTTTATTTCCTTTTGTTTTCTTCGTGTTGGGGTTAACAGTATCTAGAGAAGCCATCCAAGGAATTGTAGCCCTCTGAGCCAGCGACTCTCTCGAGCATGTGCTTAGTGTATGGCAGTGGGTAATTATCTCTCTTTGTAGTTGCGTTTACATTCTTGTAATTGACACACAATCTAATCTTTCCATTCTTCTTTAATATGATGACTATGGGGGAAACCTAGTCCATGTGTTCAATTTCGTAGATGAATCTTGCTTTCATTAGCTTATCACTTTCTTCCTTGATGGTTGGGAATGCTTTGGATTCATGGGATATGGTTGCTACTTGACTGGTGTTGCGTCAGAGGTGTCATGGGTATGTTGTGAGTAAGTCGGGTCTACTCCTTTGACTCTTCTAGGGACCAAGAAAAGAAATCTATATACTCTCACAAGAGAGTAACGAGATTTGCTTCATCTTGCTCAGCCAAGTCATTGGATATAAAGACAAGTCGTGGGATCTCCCCTTCTCTGGCCAAATTGACCTCTTTGACCTTGGTGGGTCCCTTGATTGGTTTGCTTGCTTGCCCTTGTTCTTTGGCTCCCAGCAAGATCACCACCCTATCTCCCTTTTTGAACTCCATGAATCGTTTTGGAAGGTCTTGTAATTTTTGCTGCTCTTTTGTCTGTGTTTCTTTAGGTAGCTTTTGTCATTCCTTCCTTAACCATCGGCATCTTAGGTGGATGGGTAGGTCCCCCTTGGTATATCTAGTCTTGGGGGTTGAGGTATTTTAGGGTCACTATTTAAGCTGACTTCTGATTCAGAATCGAAATCTCCATCTTCACTAGAAGAGGGGCTCTCTCCTAGTGGTCATAGCTCAGAAGGTGAGTTTGTTTTTAGCAATGGTGCGTCACTCGATTGGGCTAGGCATGTCTGCTTATAGTCGATTGCACATGTGTGCTCCAACCAAGTTTGATTGCAGTTCTTGTGTCTGAATCTTTTCTCTACTCTAAGGGCAATCTACTTGCGTGGTCTAGAGTCTACTCATATTTGTTCAATTATACGCCCCCCACTGTCGTATTCTATGGTATCGATTTTCCTTTTTCTCTCATCACTAAAGGAACAATAGTCCTCATATTCGCCATCAGAGCTATCTTTGTTCGGTTGCTCATCATTCTCTAGGTTTTGACATATCTCTTCTTGTTGGTCAAGGATTAAGGCCCAATTGTACTTTAAGCTTAAATCGTGTACTTTGGACCAGGCTCGTCTAAGAGGTCTTAGAGTGGCTTGAGATTCATGGTTAGATTGCCATTAAATTTGTCTGTCAGATATCCTAAGATCTCTAGGAGCTCTCGTCTATTGTTTGGGACTCAGAATATCACAAGGTTGGGTCTTCCATGTAGGCTTCCATTCATAATGCAGACTAGCACTGAAGGTGTGTCCTTGAGCTTGTCAATTGCCTTGATGTCTTATTTATACTCCTTTGTGTCTAAGAACGGTAGGTTGATGGTAGCAAGAACATGCATCCAGTCTCGCTCCTCCTTAGGGCATGTGATATACTTGGTAAGGGTCCCATAGGATCCCCTAGTCTGTCCATCACCCTTCAACATGGTGGAGTTGGCATCTAGGTTCGACTGGTGTAGTCTTCCATGTGTCCATCTCCACTCTTACGGCCTCTGTTTTATTGCCCAAGAAGATAATATTGTTTCCCCAGTCCTCTACAACCCTTGTGTCATGAATCTAGGGTTGGCCTAGGAGGATGTTGTAGTCCACTCCCTTCATGACTATAAAGTCAACAAAGAATTGGATTCCTATGATCTCCAGTGGCCAATTTTTTAATACTTCGAATGGTCTCACCTTCATTTCATTAGCTAGTATGACATTGAGCCTGGCCGCCTTGACTGGTGGGTTACCCCAAGTTTGGAGTACCCTATGGCTTAGTACAGTCACTCCTGCCCCTGTGTCCATGATCTCCTTTCTGGTGACGTCCCCCAGGGCTAAGACTGGCAGGACTGCATGCATTTCGTGCCTTCCCAAAAGGCATTGATATGCAAGGATTTAGGCATGGAGTGCAACGTCAGACTCAATATTTGAGTTTCTCCGTCATGCTCAGGCAAGTTTGTGATAATTGGCTCATTTGGTTCTTCAACCCACTGTTTCAGCTGTAGCCATAGCGTTGGATGCTACCTAAGAAGGTCACATAAGCTTAGAGTTACAGGGGTGGTCACTAGTGTATTGAGGAGGTTTCTAGCCGCTTGCCTCTCTCCTAATTCTACAATTCTTGGCCAATGGACTTGACTGGTTTGCTGGCCCGGAGCATTTAGACTTTGTCTAGGTGGCCCTAGTTATGGTGCCATTTCCTCCCTTGATTTTGGTCGTGGGAGAGAGACTGGTGTGCTTATGCTTGAGAGATCATCGATCTCATCTTTTAGTATGGGATGAGTCTCTTTTAGGTGCTCCTGGGCCTTCTTCACCAACTCTTTTACCTTCTTGATGGCTTCAACTTGGCACTTCGAGTTGGGGTACTCCTTGACCTTAGCACTCCCCTTTTTGGCCGTCCATGGAGCCGATGTTTCTTCCTCTGCATCAATGACTTTCCTCCCAACAGGCAATGTTGTGGCACTTCCGGTTTTGAGGGTGACCTTAGATTCTATTATTTACTTCCTTTGTCTTCGACTCTTCTTTCCAACTGAGGTTGTGTCAAGATTGCTAGGCCTTGGCAATGATATGCCAGCATGCTTCATTTGCGTGTGGGTCATGACATGCAATGGGATAGGTGTGGCCTCCCCATCAAGTGTCTCGACACCGAATCCCAATGGAACCAATGGCTTCTTTTCCGAACTAGAGGATGGTCTCCACCTAGGGCAATCGACAAAGAGATGAGTGATTCCACACTCAGTGCATCTCACGTCAGTCTTATCTCTATTTGCTTGCTCCCTCTCAGGGTAGCGTGAAGAAATGTGTCCTAGGTGACTGCAAGTCCAACACACGATTGGCTCTTGGGTCTATGCTCCTAGGCCTTTTCCTCTCCCTCTTCCTAATGCCATCACCAGTACTGGTTGGTAGTCCATAAGGATTGTGTTGCCTTCCTCATTGTACGACATGTATAGGTTTACATAAGGCTCGTCACACTGCTAGGCACATCCACATAATGGACTGGAACATCACTCGGTGGGTGGATCACATAGGGTCCAGGTGGTCTAGGGATACATGTAGGATTTATTTCCATCCTAGGGATGGATTTCTTGGCATCATCAAGTGCCGGGAGAGCCAATGGGGCCCCCCTTACAAAGAAGTTCGAGGGTCTGTTTGCAAGGTAGGGTTGATCATAAGGCTGCAATATGGGAGTCTTTGAGGTAGTCCACAATGCATGGCATCATGGCCAAACCTACCACAATTAGCACAAGGTCATGACCTAAGGTCCTAACACTCATCTGGCAAGTGGTTTCCACCACAATGCACACATTGGACCTATGGGTGCGTTGGCCATCTCATCATCTCCTTTAGCTTGGCTATGTCCATCCTAATCTTTGCTAGCTCTTGTCTTGAATTAGTGCATGCCGTTTCTTTAACCTATGCTCTTGGGTCCGCTCTCTCAGTTGGCATTGAGGCCCTCTCTGAACTCCTAGCTGTGGACTCTTCTTGATTCGAGCCTCTAATGCCTCTTTCAGTTGGCATTGAGGCCCTCTCGGAACTCCTAGTTGTGGACTCTTCTTGATTTGAGCCTCTAATGCCTCTTTCCTTGAGTTGGTCATCCACTCTAATAGCTTCTCCAAAGACCCTTGCTAGTGCATCCCACTGTAAGCTTAAGTTGCTGGCCAAGGCTTTGTAGAGCTCTTCACTTCGTATTCTGTTGATGAATACTATGGATACCACTCTTTTGGTTGGTCTCTCACCCATGGGGATTCTCTTGAAGAGGCTTCTCACATGGGTCACATAATCTTGAATATCCTCTTTTTCTCTCTGCTTGACGTTCATGAGTCGCACTAGTAGGTTATTAGAGTACCTAGGTTTAGAAAATCTCTTAATGAAGAGATTTTTCACGACATTGAAATTGGCATGCTCTGTAGCATCCAAACTCATGTACCAAGTCTAGTCCTTGTTATCTAAGCATAGTTCAAAAGCTTGGGAGTGTTGAGTGGGATCAGTGAGGCCATTGGCCTTGCAGACATGTTCAAACTGTTCCACAAAGCTGCACGGGTTTGTCATTTTCTTCGTATTTGTCTAGCTTCTTTGCCACGATAGGAATTTTTTATTGGCTCTTAGAGCCTTAGTTAACCCCTAATCCCACTAGTAGCGATGTTGCTAATGTTGCAGTTCTTTGCTCAGCTACCTTGTTATCTAGCAGTCGCTTTGTCAGAAGCTCGCTCAATGTGAGGTCCCCTTCTAACGCTCTCTCACTCTCCGCCGACTGATTCTTGCCTGCTAGGGCTAGCACTCTTTGGATCTCTTGCATTTCCATCTCTAGCACAAGCTCCTCCTAGTTTTCTGGTCCTGGTTGTACGTGGCTAGGCCTTGTAGATCCTTGCATGTGAGCTTCCTCTCCTCCTCGAGATTTGCTATGATATCCTCTACAGGTCTACCACTATGTTCAAGCCGGGTTTGAGCATCATATTTGTTCACTAATTGTTGAACAGCCTCCGAAAAGTTTCCTAGGTCAAGTTCCTTGTTGCTCCTACGGTCTAAGTTGGACTCTTCCATGTCTAGGACTTCCTATTCTACCAAGTTGTCGATCAAGTTGATAAGGCCGGGTAGATCCACTTCCACGATAGTGTCTATCCTTGTTACATTCAGCTTTTTAGTTGTGTTTTTTACTTGGTTCTACTTTTGGGGATTCAATCACCCCTCTATGTCTTTGGATCTTCTCTTACTGGCGGTTTCCTTCAAGTTCTTATGTCTTGTGAGTTCCTTGATAATTACAACTAGTCCTCAATTTACCCTCACTCTATGTGTGTGTGCGTGTGTATGTTCTTTTCCATGCACTGTGCGAAATCAGGCTTTTATCTCTTCTCAAGTGTGTTTTTGATGTTGAAAATCAGAGTGAGTGGGAAAAAAATGTGTCTTTGCAACTCTAGAGCTCTTGTTTATGGGTTGGCTTGATAGGATATGTGTTCTCGGTTTCTAATTGTCCTTGCTTGCTTTATAGGGTTTTTCGCTGTGCTATTTTTCTCAACTCGCTCAGGGTCAAGTTGGGATCTTACAACCATCCCACAAGACCAGACACGATTCCAGATTGTTCCGTCGAGATTTCTAGGTCTATAATTACCTGTGAGGCATTCGGTGGGTTCTTTCGACAGGGGTCACGCTTCTTGTTAGCCGGGGTTTGTCAAATTTCTAGATTTTTTTTCTCAAGCTGTGTTCGATTTTGAAAATTAGACATTTGATTTTGAAAATTGGACGTATGATTTACCAGTGTCCAATTTTGGGAATCAAACAGGATTGGGTCCGATTGCCACAATTGAACAAGGTGTGTCCAATCAGACGACTTGATTTGGTCCGATTGGGATATGTCTGATTCTCATAATTGGATAGGGGTGCTTGGTTTGATTCGAATATATGTCCGATTGGACACGACACTGGATCCGATTCTCTGGTTCAATTTCTGCAATCGGACGACTGAGCATCCGATCGGACAGGATGGTGTGTTTGATTCCTTCTCGTTTGATTCTCAGAATCGAATGGAGGTGGTGTGTTTGATTATGAGTTCGTCTGATTTGAAGTTGATCCAATTTTAGAAATCCGACGGGTATGTCCAATCAAACTGGACGGGCTTGTCCGAGTCCAATTTTGGGAATTAGACCATTGGATTTTGGGAATCAAACATTGCAAAAAAAAAGTCTAATTCTGCTAGCCAAAAACACGCGCTAATCGTGTTTTGCCAAGAATCTTCACCCCTATGTTGCCACTACCTCCGAGAACCTCTAGAAATCAAGCACTGGTGCAAGCCAAGGGCATTCTATACCTAAATCTCATTGAAATCTCTGATATGCTCTGATGAATCTGACATAGAATCATGACCTGCAATCTCTCTCTCTCTCTCTCTCTCTCTCTCTCACACACACACACACACACACACACACACACACACACAAACAAGGCCAAGACTACAAATGAGGTTTTCCCTAGTCACCCAAGACCTTAAACCCTTGTTGGCCAGCACCTTAGCCTTCCTGATCACTCCCCCTACAACTCTAAGACATCTGAACACTCTTTTTGCCATATTCAATGAGATCTTACCTTGATACTCAATTGAGTTGCTTCCTCTCTTAAGCACTCTGCCGATAACTCCACGATTCGTGATGCAAGCTCAAGAATCCTCAAAACTCTTCCTCCAACCTCCATCCTCCATAGCCATGCACGAGACGAGAGAAGAGAAGATAAGAAGAAGAGACCAAATGGAGGAGGGATTCATCTACAAGATCCCTCACTCTCACAGGCTCACTCCCTCACTCCCTCACTCCCTCATACTCCCTCCCTCAAGCACCCACAAGCAAGAAAGAGAAGAGAAGAAGAGAAGAAGAAGAGTCCACTTTGCCACACACCAAAGAATGAGCTTTCATTTACTTTTTGAACTTTATATGCAAAACCCTAAATGCCTTTTGGGTGGTCATCCCCTTATCCCCTTTTTGTACATGGCTGGCCGTAGGCCATGGAAAAAGACCGTGGCCTAGGCCTTTTTCCCATTCGTCCTCCTCTCTTCTTAGCTTGGTCCTCTTTCCCATTCATGGTTACAAATTGCACAAGAGGGAGCCTCGCACTCTTTACAGAGGTTTTGGTGGTGCCTTTATATTTAAAGGTGCACCTTCTTGATTTTGGATTCTTGCAGCTTCCATGGTTGCGTCTTGGACTCCTGATGGTTGTTTCCTTGCTTTTAGATTTCCTCTGGGCCCACTCTTTTGTAAGGTGCCTTTCCTTTTTTCCGCCTTGTGCTTTTCCTCTTGATGGCTTGTTTTTTGCTTCCTTCACTTTGCAGTAAACAAGATTGAGGGTGGGATTAGGGCTATTGATGGGACACCGACTGGGTTAAGAAAAGCTAAGAAACGACTTGTTAAGTTTAATGGAGTAGTGGGACGAATTACAAAAATGTTAGATTTGCTACCAATCAGGGGAACGGAATGCAAACAATACTTTCATATTTCTAGAGAATATTATTACACTTTGGATACGACCTCACTAAGGATCAAAAAAGCCTTAAGCAATGGTATCATTTGGCACTTTCTAGACCTAAACCACCATGCATGACCAAGAGCAAAAACTACCTCAGGCAAACTGTGCGAAGACGTATGCATTCAACTAAGAGCACAAAGGAATGATGACCATCATTGCCATGTGTAATCGATGTTCGAAAACTATCTCCATAGAAAAGACAATAGACATACTCAGAACTTACATAAGTGGACACCAATATCACAGTTGATAGCTAGCATAAGGGGTGTAGAGCGATGCATAGTACAACCACTGGAGATTAAATACCAAGTGTGCTTAAAAGATTAACTTGAAAATTATATTACTGAAGTAAGAACAAGACATCTATCAAAGACAAAAAATGATAACGACACATGACTCTGGTGATGACTATTGCAAGATCATAAAACCATCATGAATACAAGACAACTGCAAGATACAAGACAATGGCAGTACTACTGCTTGACGTAGTGATTGTGGAGAGTACAAGATTGGCTTTGCTGATAGAGAGTACTCAGGGTCTAGCAGTGAAGCATGAGAGCCCTTTGATGCCTAGAACTCTTGGGCTATGCATATGCTCATGCAACCACAACAACAACTTTCGCTTCCTTCCTTATATAGCCTGCTACTACTCTTTCATACATTGGCTCATTAATGTGCCACTTGGTGGATCCTAGCTTTAAGGGCTGCTAACTGCCACCACCTTTAGCAATAATGATCTTATTGAGGTCTCTGTGTATAGTCAATCCACATTCTAAAGGAACCATCTTTCTTCTTGATTAGCAAGATTAGGGATACATAAGGAGAATAAGTAAGCTCAATAAATCCCATCTCTAATAATTATTTGACCTTCTTAGTAACTTCTTCACGCTCATATTTTGAGAATTCGTGAGGTGGCTTATTCAGTGGCTTGGAATGGGACTCTAAATTAATGGGGTGATCAACCTGTCTCTGAAGAGGGAGGGCTATAGGTATCTAACATAAATCCTTGTACTCTTCCAACAAAAATTTCAAAGTTGAATGCTTAGACAAGTTTGAGGATTGATTTGTCACTTCTTTATTCAATGTAAGACAAAGATTTGTGAGGATTTCTAAAATTCCATTTGTAGTGCAATCAAATCCACTGATGTCAAATAATTTTCAACCACACATAGGGAACCTTAGAGAATATTTGAGTGCTAATTTTCACATTACTATTAGCCACTTGTACTTTACTGGGGTGCTATAAGTCCATGGGAAAGCATTTCAACATATCCATGGCTAATCTATTGATAAAACTATGGGTATAGCCACTATCCATTAAATCGAAAACATTCTTCCCATTGATTTTCCATTGAATGTGCAATGTGTTAGGGCTCCTAGAGTCTATACATGCATCCATAAATATGGAACAAATGGAAGTGGCAGCATGTGAGGGTATAGTAGGAGAAATCCCATCGAGATCACAAGGCAAACATCCACCACCTCGGTCAAAAGGGAAACCATCAAACATGTCATAGAATTGCTCTTCCTCGATCATGATCCTCCTTATACTCATCATTTTTGGCATTTATCATGGCATTCATAGCATTTCGGTCCTCATCCTCATTTTCCCAATCTTCCATGACATATATTGTGAACCTGAACCTTGGCTATCTTATAAGGGCATTTAGTAGCATGCTCTACTCTATACTTGTCCACACACTTGAAACATAGTCATTTTCCATTTCTTTTGTTAACTACATCCATCAAAATAAGCCTTTGACCACTTTGTCCAAATGCATTTTTTGGCATGTTTTTAGCATGTATACTTTCTTCCCTTGGGTTGAATGCTATCCTAAAAATATATTGCTTTCTTTTAGCATTAAAGGTGGGGTACGTAGGGATTTCTAAGCTAATATTTGACATGTTACTTCCTCTATAAATTCCTCCATATTGGCGCTTCGTTATGGGAGGTCTTTGTTATCCAAAACCTTGCTGTAAATTATCATTCTTGTGGTACTTACGTGCATATATTTAAGGCAACTCTATCACATCAAACAAGGTGGAAGGTTTTTGAGCCATTACATTAGTAAAAGTAGAGAGGCATGGTTTCAACCCATAAATGTATTTATGTAACTTTGTATCATCACTGATGCTTTGAATATACATTGTCAAGTTCATAAATTGATTTGTGTACTCCCTCAATCTAGGTTCCATTGATCAAGTTGGCACCATCTTCAGGCCAACCATTCTTTTTCCATTGGAGACATAAATACTTGTACCATTTGCATTTTAAAGTCCTCCTAATCAATGAATTATGGATTTTCCTACCATTTGTAATGCCATGAGATATGCACAAATCCCTCTAAATTAAAAAAACATTAGATGAGGATGGTGATTGTAACGTGTCCCCTAGTATCATCCAGGACACGTCTTAGCAGTCCATCGGAAAGGATGTCTAGAAAGCTCCACCCGACACTCCCATGGAATGTTACGGGTTTCGCGATCTAGTTCTTCCCGCGTCTGCCACGTAGCGGAAGTATCCTGGCCGTTTCCACTTAGGATCGACCGGAATTAGGGTTTTCCTAATGGGTAACTAGCTAACAGCAACTAGTGTCAGACCCGAGCGAACTACTTTACGCAGAAAGGCCAGGTCCGAAGCGGATTCACACTGCACTTGGTTCAAGGAGAATGGGAAACGAGAGGGATGCAAAGCTCAACCTCTCTGCCATAAGGCATAGTCCCATTCCGTTCCCCTAAAACAACGTAAATAGGGTAAGACGTAACTCTAGGTCATCGTTCTCGTTATTCTTTTTGATGATGATGATCATTCCGCTGTCTTTCGAGATTTATGAGAAAAGTTCCCGGCTAACCGGGACCACCCAACCGTAGGACGGACCCATGGTCCATCCTCCGCACTTTCCTTGGTTTGTTTTAGTTATGTAATTATCTAACACATTAATTTGACATATAACAATCAGCTTCTTTAATTAATCTTGTTTAAGCACTGGTTCCTTCACGTAATCTTATCACGTGACATATAAAAAAAATATCAAGCAAGTTCTTTCAGCATCTCATCATTTTATCTTTGAATTACAAGAAGTTCCGCCCGTAGGCTTATCCATAATCTGCCCGGAGGCTAACAAGTAATCTCCAGGGATCTCTATTCCAACCGTCAACTAGTATACGGGCTTCGGGATCCAATCCCGAGTCGCGTTAGCCCCTTGTGCAGGACCCGAAAGGCGAGGGATTTACGGCTAGAGCCCCCCCTGCCACCCAAGCGTACTCCTGCTCCAAGTAGAACTCAACGGAGAGACCTCTCGTGGCGGGTTCGGTCCACGTTCCCGGCACGGTCAAACGACCCCCTTAGTTAGGGTCAGGCAGGCAGTCGGGGGTAACTGAAGCTGCCTCTCCCTTCAGGCTTTTAACCTGAAGTATAGATACTTATTTAATTTGTAATTCATAAATCAAACAGAGCTCTAAAATCTCTAGCAAGCACAAACATTTCCATTAACCAACCCAGTTGTATGGCAAACTGCTAAAGAAGTGTTCTTTCCTTTTTGAGTGTATCAGCAGTCATTCTTAAGATGTCTTGTAACTTGGCAAGATCCCTTACATTCGGATGTAGGGTATACCTAGTTTGGTTTACCCTAAGGTACCTTAGATATGCTAGTTCCTATTTTACAACTTTTCTTATTTTGAAGGATATCCAAAAACTACGTCTTTTTGCAAGATAACTTGCGTAAGGATCTGCCGTCTTTGAAAAGGGTTTTTCCCTTTTCTTTTTGTGAATCAATCACAAAATGATTTCATATATGTTGCGCAAGTCAAACGATGGAATAATCTATTTAGACTCCTTAATCTGACGTATGTCAGGCCTAGGGTTTCTTTATTTGAGAACCTTAGGGACGACCCTAATTTCTTATCTTTATGAGTTTATTGTCCTTGCGGTAAGGTAAGTAGTCCAGTGTTTTAGGGCATGAATGTTTCTATGTTTAGATTGGTCCGGTTATCTTTTGGAAAGATTGGTTTGGTCAGCTTTAGGAAGGTAATCTTACTCGTCTTGTCACGGTTTTACTATCTTTGATTACTTTCTCAATCAATACAATTTAATTTGGCATATAGCATAATGTCATGATGATACAAAGAGTGACGATACTCCTAAATACCTCGCTAAGGAATTGGTGAATACACACTTTATTTGTTCCAAGTCCTCAATTTGCAGGGGAAAAGTGTTAATAAAGTATCATCCAGCAATTCCCCATTACATTTTCTTTCCAAATGATTTCGTATGTCTAATTTTTATACTTGTTAATTTCTAACATTTAACTTCCGTTTTCTTTAAAGATAAACTCATGCCAATTAACAACAGTTGCCTTGCTACTAGCAAAGATAACTCTCTAGTAATTTGAGCATTGAAAGAAACTTTTCATGAATTTAGCCATTTTGCCATGATCCGTTGCGAAAAGAATAAGACTAATGGAGCAAGATATAATTTCTTCATTTTAGGACTATAATACTATAGTAAATGGATAGTATTGCCTATTATTTTATAATGCTTGATGCAATTTGAGGGAAGCTAATTTGAATACATTGTCATTCATAAGCTAACTCCTTCGTTAGAATTAATTTGAACAAATATATATATTTCCTTGATAATTTTTCTTTGCATGATTGACTAAAACCCGAATTAATCATCAAGAAGACAACCTGGCTTTGAGGTGAGATATCCACATGGATACCGGGAGATGACTCTCCCGCGGCTACGCCTTGGACTTTCTCAGGAGGCATCGCAAGTGTGGTCCGTCGAACGTGGAAGCAACTTTACAACTTCTCCTTAGAACTCCATCGTCGCTCCTTGCACCGTTCGTCAAAGTAGTTTTTGGAAGGTTTCCCTCCTTGAATTCGGGAATTGAAAAGGGTATTTTTAGAAACTTTTACAACTAAGACCCATTGAAGCCATGGGGAAGGCTTAATGGTCTTTGTAAGCTCGCACGAACGGAAATAACAAGGTGTGGAGAAGACACAAGGTGTAGGAGAGCTTTAAGGAAAAATAATAGCCGTAAAGATTATAAGTAAGGGTCTAAGGGCCCTTAGGTCAAACTTGGAGAAAAAGGGCTTATGGGGGCTTACACATGGGGGAGGGTGAAAGGTTTTTGATGCCAAGGTAAAGGCTTAAGGGGTAATCACGGGAGAAGTGGTTTTAAGAGGCCACAGGAAGAGTGATTCCAAAGCCAAGGGGATAGGTCTTTTAGGGATTATACACAGGTAAATAAGTAATAAGACCCTTAAGGCCTTTGTGCTCGGGGGGGGGGGGGGGGGGGGGGGAAAGTGACTCCAAGTGAAAGAAAAGGGCTTTAGTACGAGGGTGAAAGGGGATTTAAGGGATTTTTAAATCCCGGCGGAGGGGGTTCTAATACCCATGGAAAAGGGTTTTGGATATGGGGGTTAAAAGGGCTTCATAACGTACAAGGAGGGGGTGAAAATTTTTGAAATCCAGGGGAAAGGGTTTTAGCATGGGGGAGGGAAAATGAAAGGGGCTTAAGGGATTTTAACCCCGGGAAAAAAAAAAAAACAAAGGGGGTAGTAGGGTATAGGAAGGGGGTTTAAAGAGGCCCCCCCCTTTGGAAGCTTCCAAGCTTCCAGAAGCTTTGGGGGGGGTTGTTATGGTCGTCCGACCTGACGGGGGGATTTGGAGGCGGCTCATATCTGCTGCCCTGGCGGCCAATCAACAGCGTCCCGTCCCCTCCCTCTTCACAGTGATACGAACTTCGGCAAGGCGTCGATTCTCCTCACGGTCTCCCCCCCAGCCTTCTCTGTCCTGCGGCCCCTCCCCTCCCCTCGTTTAAATAGTGGAGGGAGGGGGATCTTCTCCTTCTGCATGTCAACACGCATGCCCTCCCTCCCTCCACAAGCTCCACCAAGGAGCTTCGTAACTCCTTCTATTCCCCTCCCCCCCTCCAGCTCGTCAGTCGGCTGGAGGGATAAGGGGGGAAATAAAATAAAAAAATTTCAAAAGCCCAATCAATTATTTTCATGCGAACTTTTACAGTGATTTCCCATTGTACTTGGTGAGAATGATCTTATCACATGAAGCTACCTTTCATTTGGGCCATGTTGCCTGTTAAATCCTTGCTGCCTATAAATGCCATTCGACTTGTGATACCATGCTACCCATGATTTTTCTAAGCCAAATAATTACCACTTGGACTACCATTATTCGAAGGGCTCTTGGGATAAGTGGGTAGGCTCTTGGTATAATGATTGACGATTGCCTCATTAGGAAGCCTGCTACACTTATAGCAGGAGAGCTCAAAATAGGCTCTTCATTTCTATGCGAGGGCTCAACTACTTCATAGGTGTTAAATAGGATGCCCCCAACCCCAATAATACCCTAGTGGACATATACATGCTCCAATGGGTGAGGCTGTCTAGCATCAAGCTTTGACTCATTCACTTTTGCTTACACCTAAGTGGTGGCTAAGTGAGTGACAAGATTTTTGAGTTGCTCAAGTGTTTGTTGACTCTAAGAGTTGGAGAGGGCCATTTTTTCAATCACTCGATCCATTTTAGAGAGCATTTGGTTGTGGTTGTCTACCATGTCATGATGTCTCTCAACATGGCAAATCTCACGTTGACATATGGTTTGATTCAACAAGCTATAGGGGTCAATTTTAGGTACCTCTTCATGCATCTCTCCATGGTACTCTTGGGTGGAGCAACGCTCATTCATAGATTCCTAGGAGTTTCTTATCTCCCTCTAAAAATCCTCTTGGGCGGCCTTCCCTTTTTCTCTATGCACTATCATTTTTAGCGCAGTCCATAAGACCTCTATACACTAAAACAACAATACCTTTTAGCCTATAATTCCAATTGACTAATTAAAAACTAAGAGAACTATGACCTCTTTGCAAGAGCTATAGATCTCTCTCATATTAATAATACAAAAAATTATGTGATCAGTTTTCTATTACTATCCTACATTTATTGCATCCTCTGTGTCTACTACTTGTGTTGGACTAAAATATCACTATTTGACCTCCTTAGGGGTTGGACCTACTGCATGACATAGATATCAGTGCAAGCATCTTATGAACCCCAAATATGGTCTAAAAGTGCCTGCAAAAAACTATGCAATCCATGCAAGAGTTTAGAATACCATATATTCAACCCCTTCTCAACATATTTATAGTATACATCCATTTCCCACTTCTAATCTTCTTCAAATGGATAAAGGGGGAATGTACCCACACTTGCAAATAAGTTTAGACTTTGAGACTTGAGGGGTGTGCACTATTGTATCTCTCTTCCAAATCAAGCCATAGAAGAAAAATTCATTCAAATGTCTTGAAATCTCCAAGCATTAGAGTCATGCACTATGTTATGGCCTCTCAAGACTATAACAAGGATACATGATACATCAATCTACCTAAAGATAACCCCATAGCAACAACTAACTTTCTGAATCCATGTATAGCAACTATCATCATTTAATATTCAGGAACACTACACAAACAAGAAATACCTATTATGATTATTCATGTGACACCATTCTCTTGAAAGATAAATGATAGTTTACAGCCATCACGACTACTCATGATCACATAACTCAAAGTAGACAACATAGATATTCAGGAAACAGACATAGATAAGTAGAATCAACATCAGTGATCATCTCATGGCACTGTCATGAAGAATGTGTCATTCCTAATCATACAACGTCTGATCAAATACAAATTCCTAATGTTTTTTGACTTGCACCTGACTTTCAAGTGAAACATCATATGAAAGCTAAAGTCACTTTACACATGCTAATCCCAAAAGCCTACATGCATACAAGTACTAAGGTATGAGATAGCATTAAATATATAGTTGAATTCAAGCCATAACACCTAGCACAATAGCATGGTGGATGACTAGGACAGTTAGGACCTGAATCCACAAGCATGCGACTAACTATCTTAAAACATGAAAACTAACTATGATGAAGAGTAACTCAAAGAACACAGTTATGCCTTGCTGGAGGCCTTGCATGTCAAGAATCGCATGGTGGGGGGACTTGCTTGAGATATTGCACCAAAACACACACTATATACACAAGAGGAAGCTCACTCAAGAACACAAGAAGAGAGATGGAGACCAAAACGTTTTCTTGCTAATTTTTTATCTTTCTTCCACACACTATACAATGTACACAAAGTGTACATAAGATACAACATAAATGAAAGTGGCCTACTAAGTCAAATAGTGCATTAACAAACTACACTAATCAAATGGTGCTATGTCTTTGCCAACTGAAAGTAGGTGTAACAAACTAAATATAATAAGTGATAAGTTAGTGGCCATGTGAGTATCATAATGACCACCAACATGGTAAGTATAGATGTGTAGACCCATCTAGCTAGGCGGTTCATCTAGTTCATCAATGTCCGCACGTGTTGAGCTAGCCATCTCAACACTCCCCCTCAAGCTCAACTCTATCTCTGCAACTCCAAGTAAGCTTTGGAACTTTTGAAGCTTCTCTGCACCCAATGCCTTTGTGAAAATGTCAACTATCTAATCCTGTGTGCTGATATATAACAAGTAAATCTCTCTTGCAAGTACATTTTCTCTCACAAAGTGGTAGTGCACCTCAATGTGTTTAGTCCTAGCATAGAACACTGGATTCCTAGCTAGCTATATGTTGCTCGCATGCTGTCACAATGAACGACAATTGGACCATCTCCCTGTACATCCAAATCACCTAATAACTTTTGTAGCCATACCACCTCACATGCTACCATAGGAGCACCTCTATACTCAGCCTCTGTACTTGATAAAGAAACTATAGGTTTCTTTTTGTTGCTCCATGTGGCGGCTGCATACAAAGGGAAAAGATGAATCCACTAGTAGATCTTTTATCTAACATGCTACCAGCCTTATCTGCATATGTGTATCCAAAGACCTATACATCCTTACCTATCTCATAAAAAAATCCATAATGTAAAGTGGACTTCACATATCTCAATATACGTCTAACTCCAAATGAGGCTTTCTAGGCATCTGCATAAAGTGACTGATAAGGCCAACAACATAGCTCAAGTTTGGCCTTGTGATAGTCATGTAAATCAAACTCCCTACTATCCTCTTGAACATAGTAGGGTCTTCTATATCATCCCCAACGTCAGCACTCAACACTTTACATTTTGCTCCAATGGTACTGAAAGAGGCTTACATGCTGTCATACCATACTTAGATAATATATCCAAGCCATATTGCCTTTGGGATAGCCATATACCATCATCACATCTGATCACCTCAAAACCAAGAAAATATCTCATCTCACCCAAATCCTTCATCTCAAAATTCTTCTTCAAGAAGTCCTTAACTTCAACAATCCCATTGTCACTATCACTTGTAATAATCAAGTCATCCACATAGATGACTATGATGATCAAACCTACATCTCCCCTTCTCACATAAAGTGAGTGATCAGCATCGAAAATACAAAATCCAATATTGGCAAGATAATCTCCAATCTTGTCAGACCATGCTCTAAGTGCTTGCTTCAGCTCATAGAGTGCCTTGTTTAACTTGCACACATATGTGGGATGCTCTAAATCCTCATAACCTATTGGATGCTCCATATACACTTCTTCTTGCAATTCACCATGCAAGAAGGAATTCTTAGTATCCATTTATTGCAAACTCCAACCTTTAGGTGCTACCAAGGCAAACACGTATCTAATAGTTGCCATCCTAGCAACTAGACTAAATGTCTCTTCATAATCTATGCCATATATTTGAGCATAGCCTTTTGCAACCAGCCTAGCCTTATACCTGCTAACGGAACCATTTGCATTATGCTTGACTTTCTAAGCCAATAACTTTCTTACCCTTAGGCAAGGGTACCAAATCCCAAGTCTTATTGGCTTCTAATGTAGCCATCTCCTCATCCATTTGCTACATCCCAATGTGCATGACCAACAATATCCTCAAAATAAGTGGGCTCAATGTCCTCAACCACCTTTAGCATATAAGCATAATGGTGAGCTCCATAACCTTCAAAACCAAATCTTTTAATAGGGTATCTATTGACCCTGCTAGACCTGTGTACCACTGGATCACTCAGTCGAGCCTTTACATTACTATGTGCTCTCAATACACCTAGTGTCATGATTGAAGGAATAGCAAGCTCATCATCCAAACTCTTTGAATCATTAGAATCTCCATCAAATCCAAAATTACTAGTAGATGCATCATTACCATCCAACACTTTCTTCTTTCCTTTGTCTTTTCCTGCAACACTTAAAGATCCACCTGAAGATTGGGGCTACTCCTTCATCTCCCAGACCAAGGGCTCACTGTAGGTGTAGTATTAGATGATGTTTTTGGTCCACTAAGACTCTGTGATTCTTTCTTTTCTTTCTATACATAGCTATCATGATCATTATCATCATCTAATGCATCACCAGCAGGTGCATACCAACTACTCATCTCATAAAAAATAACATCATTGCTCACTCTAAACTCACATGTCATAGGGTTATAGCAATGATATCCTTTCTGCTCTAAAGAGTATCCAATAAAAATACATTTTTTATCCTTTGGATCAAGCTTCTTTTGTAGCTCATCTGGCATATGAACATATGCAACACAGCCAAATACCTTCAAGTGTGATACATCGGGCTTCTTGCTTGTAAAGCATTCTTGGGGGGTCCATAAACTACAACTATGGGAGTTATGTTCATAATATAGACAGTAGTATGAACAACTTCAGACCAAAAATGTTTTGGCATATTCTTTTCAGCTATCAATGCCCGTGCAACTTTTGAAATATGCCTATTTTTTCTTTATGTAACCCCATTTTGCTGTGGGGTATATCTACAAGTAAATTATCTCTTTATCCCATGAGTCTTCAAGAAGCCACTAAACTCATTAGAGAGGTACTCTCCCCCTCTACCTGATCTTAAGTACTTAAATTTCAAGCATGTTTCTATTTCAATAGTTACATTACTATTTTCCTTCATGAAATATACCAATAGCTTCCTTGGACATTGTATTGGGCATGCCAGACTCTTTGGGCACCGTCCATTAGCTTTATTCCTATTTTGTGTTAAAGCAAAATCAAAAGCTAAAAGCTTGCTATTTTGTAATTTGGGCTATTATTTGAGCTTGAAGATGAATAATACATAAAATATATGCTTTGTGGAGCGCTCACACAAGGCATGGGGGGAGATTGCACCCAATTGGTTTTTGGCTCTTGTCGTTCATGCTTTTTACCTTGTAATTTGTGCAAAAAGTAGAGTTCTATTGTTCTTGGGGACCTTCCGGCATTCACTACGCGAGCGTACATCATCCGATCTGTGCACTAGTGGTATCAGAGCGAAGCTGAGATCAAGAGCTTCCAATCGCTACCCATCTCGTGCGAAGGCAGAGCTCCTGGAATGATCGGGCTCTACGGTCAATCTCGTCACGAACGGCCGAGACAGGCAGATTTCTGGCAATCAAGAACCCCTGTTTCCATCATCCGATCGCGAGGGACCAATCTGCAGAGGCGGAGGACCACTCCCAACTCTCCCTCATCAAGTCATTTTGTACAGAGAACAGAGTAATTTCCATATCTCTCATTAAGCTTCAAAGCTTAAGTTTAAAAGTTATTAAGCTTAGCTAGAAGCTTTAACAAGCTTCATCTCAAAATTCGTCACGTCTGGGACAAGAGAAGACCTCCGATTTTTGCGCCGGCAGCAAAAACGCCCCCCCACGAATTGTGTCGTTTGCTGATTATTAAGCCCCCCAAGCTTAATTACTTAAGCTCCTTAAACAATCAAGTCATTCCAAACTCCAGGTCACACCCAACCAGTCAAGTTCAGCAAGTCTCTCAAGTCTAAATCCTGCAAGTCAGATAAATCGACTAAGTTTTGCAACTCTGCAACTCTGCAAGTCACATTAATCTGCTACTTTGCAAGTCAGACAAGTCAGCTGGAGTCAAAACTGACTTCTGTCAAAAACTCATAGAAGGGTTGTTCCTATGCAGAAACTCCGAACTGCAAAGTTGTTCATTGGAAGGTACTCTACCCATCGCAGGTTTGCTGAAGCATTTTCAGCATACGAAGAAGAATAAAACGCAGATTTTTCGAAGATTGTGAAGTCTACACCCAAAAATACATAAGCCTTGTATTCCCAAACTTGAGCTACGCTCATCCCGCTAACTTGATTTTGAGTGAGAAAGGTCTTTTGAGTTTTTCAGGATGACGGAACCACATATGGATGATCTTATGGCTGAAGGCGACTTACCTGAACCTACGATGGAGCAAAAGCTGGATCTAATTATGATGCAATTGGAAGAAGAATGAAGGGCTAGGCAAGCATTGCAAGTTCAACTGGCAAATTTACAAAGAGTGTCTACCGATAAAGAAGAACCTCAATCTGAAGATCTTATCCGATGTACCATCGGCGCAACTCTCGAAGCTCAAACCATCCGCAAGGAATCAAAGATAAGTAAAAGAAGTTTCAAATTTCGTACTTTCAATGGCATACGAGAAGGAAAAACTGTTCTAGCATTCATTAGTCAGTTTGATGACTATTTCCATGAGGAAACCTATGCAGAAAAAGATAAAATCAAGTGTGTCACTAATCATTTAGTGGACAGAGTATCTCTTTGGTGGACTGTAATACGCAAGAGTATAGATTGTCCCGCTACCTGGGAGAATTTCAAGAAGTTCATGCATAATTTCCTTCCTCCACAATTTCATGAGAAAGCCATTAAGCAATGGGATCTTCTTCAACAACGGGATCGTGAGCCTATTCCTCAGTACATAGAGTATTTTTGGAATGCACTACTCCAGCTACGCATGCTTGAAGACGTACCTGAAGCGACACACAAGCGCAAGTATATGTGTGGACTCCTTGGGCATTACTACACTGAAGTTAACATGTTCAAGCCTGCTACTCTTGAAGATGCCATTTCACTAGCTCACGACACTGAAGACAAGCTGCGAGGTAGAGACAGACGTCCACAGCAATTCCAATCCAATGGTAACTATGGATCCAAACAATTCAATTCCAATTTTAGAAGATTTAATCCAGGTCGTTTCACTTCATCATCTTTCTGTAAAAATTGGGCAAAACCACCTGCATTACCATCCAATGTTAATCAAAACCCTAAGCCTATTCCACAGCTAAATCCTAATGTACCTAGACATCCTGCCATTGCAAACAATGTAACCAAAGCCAAGCCAATAGTATGCTATAAATGCCACCAGCCTGGACATCTAGCATCAAATTGTCATTCAAAGAAGCCACCTGCCCATATCAACTACCTTGGAGCAATAGACGAAGACAAACATGAAGATATGCCTGATTTCACTGAAGATGAGAATGACACTACTACACCTTCGGATACTTTACCAGGTATGCCAACTCCACATTCTTTATTGACTATGAAATGTTTGGTGCATGGAAAGGAAAAGATTATTTTGCATGATGACGGCAGCACTCATGATTTTATTTCAGCAAAGCTAGTAAAAGAATTGAAGTTACAGACTGTACCTACGCATTATCATATTAAAGCAGCATTCTTAGGCACTAGGTATAATGGTACACAGGAAGTGCATGACTTAGAGATTCAAATTGGTCAATACACTGAAAGAAGAAATTTTCTAGTTGTTCCATTACAGTCGAGTGACATTATTTTAGGTATGCCTTGGCGTCATCAGCATAATCTAGGTATAGACTATTTCACACATTCAATGAATATTAATTTTCAAGGAAAACCTATTACATTGTATGGTATGCATGCATCTAATGTTTTTCCACTGCTTTCGCATACTCAAGCTAAACGTGCATTACGCAAGAGTAGTAAATCCTATCTCATTTGGGTGAATGAACTGCAAGTAAAAGAAAGTCATATGCACCCTAGGCATAAAGAATTTCTTGCATATTTTACAGACTGTTTTGCCGAAGACCTACCACCTAGTTTACCTCCTTCACGTCCAGAAGACCATAAAATAGATTTGATTCCTGGCATCCCCGGGGGTATTATCCTAGGAGGCATATTTCACGGTGGATTCCGTGCCACGGTGGATTCCGTGAGGTTTTACGGTGGATTCCGTAAACTTTGATGACCGGGGCTCATACACAAAGTGGATTCTTTGTGCGAGAAGTTGATGGGGACGCCTGTCCTTTTCGGGCGTTTCATTAATTTAGTGTGTACATGGATGATTCCATGGCGGGTGATTCCGCAAAATGCATATTAAATTAATAAACATTTATGAGTTTAGAGTGCGCACTCGTAATAAATTAAGGTTAGGATTTATTTCTAACCAGTTGATTTATTTATGTAGCTGAAGACTGCTAGGTATTCACTTTTGTCGGTTTAATTGTATTATTTTACTAATGATTGTGAATGCTTCAATTGATGTGTAGAGATAGCAGCAGTGGCGGAGGAAAGCATTGGAGGTAGCGAGTATTCGATTTATGGATTATATTTTGATAGGCGCCACGCCTATATTTTGTCACGCCTATTTATTGAGGCGTCAGATATTTATTATTATTTTGTATGCGCATGGGCGCACGATTATGTTATTTCTATTTGAACATTGTATTGGGCATGCCAGACTCTTTGGGCACCGTCCATTAGCTTTATTCCTATTTTGTGTTAAAGCAAAATCAAAAGCTAAAAGCTTGCTATTTTGTAATTTGGGCTATTATTTGAGCTTGAAGATGAATAATACATAAAATACATGCTTTGTGGAGCGCTCACACAAGGCATGGGGGAGATTGCACCCAATTGGTTTTTGGCTCTTGTCGTTCATGCTTTTTACCTTGTAATTTGTGCAAAAAGTAGAGTTCTATTGTTCTTGGGGACCTTCCGGCATTCACTACGCGAGCGTACAGCATCCGATCTGCGCACCAGATCTTAGCCTTTAACTTGTCATACATAAGACCAACCCAATTTGGCATCCCCAGATGCTCAACATAATGGATAATGCCATAAGTCTCCTTGGCAATACTATTGGTATTGATAAACATTATAAAACATTCCATGAACCATCTGGCTACATCCTTCTTGGTTGCATCAATCCTCTTCAAAACATAAACATTACGTGGACCTGTGGAACCCCAAAAGCCTGAAACATTTAATCTTTAGAACACCACCATAATGTGGGATTCACATTCATCAATAATGCAAACACATGGCTCACTATTGTTGTAGTAAGTTTAATTCAACTTGCTATTCTGCCTTGATATTTCCTCAAATTTTCCAATTGAACTGAGGCATGCACATTGCTTGTGCACTTAGCCAAGAGCAAGCGTGCAAAATCATATAGGCCAATCTTCTTTGACCATGCTTTATTGGCAGCATGCTCAACATCAAGCACCAATGTAGAATCAACAAACGACATTTGCACAGCACTAGGGATGTTTACCTGAGGTGGAACTTTCATTACTGCATCGATATCATGCTGCTTCTTGGGCTTCTCTTTAGCCACCAGCAAGTCAAAATCCTCATCATTATCATCATCTAGTCTAGTGTGCTTCTACATAGACAGCCGTCGCGGCACTAAGCGTTGCGGCATGTATGAGTCATGACATGGAAAACCAGCCTATTCACAGAACATGATGGTGAAAAAGAAGAAGAAGAAAATGAAGTAGTCATTTTCTCCATCTGAGCACACAAGTAGAATTCTTCTTTGTGTGTTAGGGACTTTTGAGCCACTTGTCCCGTCACCATGAGAAACAAAAAACCACTCCTTTTCATCATTGCTTGTCACATCATTGATAAGTGTAAAGGTGAGCTCATGCTCAACTGCCAAGACCCACAGACCTCAAGCATTTCAAGCAAACACATATGGCTATCTCTCACCTAGCCGATGCACCTTTGATTCTACTGGGGTGTAGTGAGCTTATCTCGATGCCAGAATGAGTTACCTCCTCCCTCAAGCACACCGGTAGCTCCACGATTCGAAATGTAAGCTCAAGCATCCTCAAGCATCCACCTCCAAGCTCCATCCTCCATAGCCGCACATAAGACAAGATGAGAGAATAGAAGAGAAGAAGAGAGGAGATGATGGAGAGCTTCACCTCCAAGATCCCTCATCCTCACACACTCACTTCCTCACACTCTCACATGCCCTCTCTCAAGCCTACACAAACAAGCACGAAGGGGAAGAGAAGAAGATGAGTCCAATTTTCCACACACCAAAGAATGAGCTTCTTATTCAATTTTTGAGTTTATATACAAATCCCTAATCCCTTTTGGGCAGTCATCCCCTTTTTTACATGGCCAACCAAGGCCCTATTCCCATTGTCCTCCTATCTTCTTAGCTTCCTTTCTACCACCCGTCTACCCTTACAATTTGCACAAGAAGGAGCCTGGTACTCTTTTACAAAAGTTTCAAGGGTGCCTTGCATTTAAAAATACACTTTTGACTTTGACTTGGCTTTTGAGGCCGCCCTTGCACTTTTGGTTGTTTTCCTTCTTACTTCTTCCATTGTGCCCGATTTCCTTCTGGACTGCCTCTTTCAACTCATCCCAGCTTGCACTTTTCCACTTTTTTTTCACTTTTTCTGGTGTTGAGGTTAACATCACCCCCTCCTAGCCTAGCGCAAGTCCCATGGCACTGATGGGTAGTAGTTGGAAGGTGGGATGGTTGTAGCCAAATGGCTTTTTTGAGTTTGTATACAAGCCCCTTGCTGAGGATGGTATTGGACGGATCTACCCTTGAAATTGAAGATGGTGTTGGGGCTGGTCCCTCCCTGACGTTGATGGTGGGTGCATCTGTCCTTTGAAATTGCAGATGGTGTTGGATGGATCCCTCTCTCTTGCCCTTGGAGGTCACTATGATGCGATCCTAACATGGCTTTTCCCTATTCCCTTCAAGTTGCCTTATCCCTTCACCTATGCTCATTTAGACTATACAACGGGGACCTGGCACTATTATAAAATGAGTTATATTATACCCCACACTTTCCTTGTAAGAGCCTTTGAGGGTTATCCCTCATCCTTGAGAGAGCCTTGCTAGAACATTCAGTGCTTTCCTCCATCCTTGAGAGAGCCTCCTTGGCAGGACCTCCCTTATCCTTTAGAGGACCTCACCAAAATATTCAAAGCCCCCCCACGTTTTTTCTGAGCTTGCCATCTTCTACACTTTTCTTGCCTTAGTAGAATGAGCTTCTTCATTCACTTTTTGACTTGGGCTTCCTTGGTCTTCCTCTGCTTCGTTCGACTGCATGGTGATATGTTGTGCAACATCGGTCGTATAAGTCGATGATGATAGGGTTTCGTGGGGATTGGTCTTGGGACAAAATTGATCAACCAGTTGAGGTGGTGGGGTCCAAGAGTGAATTAAGTGGATGATGGGGCCTCTAAAGTTGGTGGATTGTAGCATTTATATTTACCTGAAAAAAAAGAAGGTGCACTATCTAGGGGTGTGTCTACCTTACTGTGTGGTGTATTGTGCTCATGCTAGTGGATATGGGAGTTGGGTTGTGAACCACAAAGCTTGGGTATTGTCCCACACTTGAGGATCCAGTTCATGCATAAGGGTGGTGTGGTGAGGACAGGTCTAACCGTAGGCATGGGTGACCTCCTGAGGTATATCTTGAGGACATTTTTAACTTGAGGACCCTTAGGTGCAGTGATTGTGACCTATGTGCTTTTTTTTTGCCTCATTGATCTAGCCATTGCACAGATATCTTTGTCATCATTGAGGTTAAGAAAGAGTGGTGGGAGGCAACATTCTTGTGAAGTAGGGTCTTGACTTAAAAACATCCCACTAAGGAGTCATGTCTTACTGCCCCCTTTCAAAACTTGGCCTATGTCTTTAGTTGGTCTTTGCCTCTCTTCTCCCCTATGCTCTAGTGGCTTTACTTCTTTGGGCCCTGCAGTTTGCGAGTGGACGTGCAGTCCATATCTTAGAGGCCTGTGGGCGATCTCCAACTTTTTCCTTAATGCCTCAACAGCCTCCTCTTCATCAGATTGCATGGCATCCAAGAGAGTGTGGAGGAAGGTGCATTGTTGGGCTTCCAAAATCACTTGTGCAATCTCTGCCTGCCCTTTTCTCTAATAACACCCTATCACCTTGTGCAAGGGCTAGCTAGCACGCTAAGTCTCTCACCCTTTCTTTGCTCCTATCCACCCATTCATCTTCTTTTTTCTTCATTTCTTCCAAGCTTTCGTGTGCTTGTAGGCTAATGCCCTTAGCCTCCTCTCTTGTTCCTCAATTTGTCTATCCAAGCGTTATTGCTCATGAGAATGTGTATTTCTGCCACAAGCTTTGCTTGCTACCTCTCCTCCCTTGGCCTTGAGCTTCTTCTTTAGCTCCTTGATCTCTTTTTGATACATGGCCACTTGATAAGTTCTTTCTAATTGAGAGGCTGCCATCGTCTCTCTTTTGACCTTGAGCTCAATGACGGCTATTTTATTATCTTCTTTCACATGCTCTAGTTGTGACAGGAGTTCCTACACATAGTCACCATAGTTTGTAGACAACGGCAATGCGGTGGGGATCGTGGTCATAGATGCTTCTATTTTATGCCTTTTGGGGTCCTGTCTGGACTCTACATTCGCAACAAGCTATGTTTTTGCTCTCGTCACAGGGGTTCATGTACTTGCACCTTGACCTATCTCTTTATTGACCAGGAATTGCACCCGAGCTACAAGATTGTTGGCATCCACTGTGGTATAGGAGTCTTGGGTGGGTGCAGTGACTAGGGTGGCAGGCATTAGGATGGGTGGGATCGGGTTGATTAGACCTTGCCCTTTCCCTCGACTACTAGGGGTGGCAGGATTTTGGGTGTTTTGGAGCTGGTGCTTGGACATTCTTGTATGGGTGGACTCATGGCAGCCAGCTCTTCTTGCCTTCAAGGTCTCCATTGAGAGGTAGATGGCCAAGGCTATGTCTTTTCCTCAGATCTTCTCTTTCTCTCCTCTTCAGCTTTCTTGGATTCTTCTTTTATTCTCTATGTCTCATCCCTTTCTTTTCTCTTTCTTCATTCTTTTGTGCTTTTGGACTTACTTTGGGCTCCGTGTAGGTCTGCTTTCTCTTTCTTCCCTCTCTCTTCTTTTGCCTTCTTTTGTGGAGTCTCCTTCTTTGATTTCTTGGCCCTTACTTGGGTGGCCAAATTGTGCTTCTTGCTCTCCTTATTCCTCGCTTATAGTCCTTTTGCTGGACTGCTCGTGTCCTTGGCACGGAGGGGACCTATCTGGTGTCTCATGATTGCCTCGTCTTCTTGTGCTTTCCCTAGTGATTCTCTTACGATGGCTGTCAAGACCCCTCTGAAGCCAATGGTAGAGCCCTTAGATGATGACGATTTCCTAGCTTTGGAGGACGGGGACTCTCCCCCCGCTGCAGGTCTTTCACTAGTGGCCAATGCTTTTTTTGACATTTCTATTGTCTTCCTATGAAGCCATTTAGGCTCACCTCATGGAAGGACTTGGCAGCGATGCTCTCTAGCATTGGCACATTGATTATTTTCATCAATGTGTTGTACCTTTGGCTAGAGAATAGGGCGTGCACCATTTTGGCCTGAATTTGAACTTCAGGGTGGTTGGGGATATTAGCTAGGCTGATGCCATCGTTGGTGTGGACTATCACTTTGTCCATTCCCAACATATTGTACACATCCCTTTTTATTCATCTTTCCACTTTGTTGGATAGGCCCAATGCTTTTTGTACCAACTCAGGATTCAGCTCAATTTCTACTTGGCTGGTCATTAGGGGAGTTTTGAGGTCTCAAAAATGCCTTTTAGGAGATATAAAGAGAGTGCTCTAGACCAATAGGAGAAAAGCCTCCATAACGAAACTTCTATTTTCAAAAAGAAAATTTTTATTTTACAAAAAGATACACATATAATAATATTACGAATTTTTTTAAATCAATATCTATTTTTAGCCTCTTATATTTGTGATTATGACATTCTTTACATTAATGATATACAATCTTGGCCTCTTTTATTTAATGACATGTCTAAATTAACGATAATGATAGGTTTACTCTAAATTCAAATTAGTAAAAAGCTTGGCACATTTTTTTCCTCCTTTCTTTTGTCCCTCTTGTGGTATCTTAGTCATCTCTCTCTCTCTCTCTCTCTCTCTCTCTCTCTCTCTCTCTCTCTCTCTCTCTCTCTCTCTCTCTCATCAGCCTCATGTTACGCTTTTGGGAGAACCACATTGCATAGATCGTTCTTTCACCATAGCTACCCTTTCCTACCACGGGGGAAGAGAATCATTGTATATGTGGAAAGGTCCCACGGGTCATAATTTGGCCTTCCATGGACGATAATAAACTACTCTACTCTACTCTCTATGCTATGGATACAAAAATTCGACCTTCAACAAGGTGTTCAAGCTCCCAAATCATATCCATATCAGTGTTTCACTCATTCCTAAAAGATGGAAGATGGATTCCTACGATCATTAGCAAAGGCAGTTGGATCACCATGCAACAGGCAAAACGTGGAAAAGGCGAAGATATGAGAGCTCGTTCATCTCTGCTTGGAAGGGTAGAATCTAATATTTCAAGCTTGGAGTAAATAAGAATAGCATAAAAGAGGTCCTGGTGCAACATGTGTTTATGCACAAAGAGCTATATTTGGAACTTGGAAGTTCAAATCTTCCAATGCATAAACCAAATCATAAGGATTTGATTCTTAAAGTCTTTCTTTTCTTGAACTTGGTTTAAGGTTTTCTATTATAACATTTGTTCATTTGTCTTGTAGATGTCTATCCCTCTAATCTTGAGGAATGGCAACCTGTCGAGTCTATTGTTGATGTGATTGATGTGATGCATGGCTTGATTGGAGAAGAGATGTACAAAGGTAGAAAGAAGACAGAGCTTGCAGAGAATGGAATATTCTTCTAGGACCATTCTTATATTGTCCCATGCAGCGTAGCCAATGGGGATCAATATCCCCCCTTTCTTTGCCGGATTTTTCAAGCTTTGAGTGGCCTTTTCCATATCCAGCTACTAGTGAGGGCTATAGATGTAAAATATTTTCTGAGATACAGAGAGCATTAAAACCTAGTATCTCAAGTAGGCTAAGAAAAGTTACTTTGTTCATGTCTATTAACATATTTATTGACTTATTTTCTAATGCTGAGATAAGAAAATCAAAGGCTATGCTTTCAGTGAAGAGAGTAGCATATGATCATTTTATAGAATTTGTTGATGAGGGATGGGACACTAGGACAGAAGGGAAAATTATATGTAAGATAGATCAAGACTCTGCTCAAATTTTCATCCTTAGATTTTATTATAGTAGATGACATTATGATTGCTTGTAAATATATGATTGATACTCAAATTTTCATCCTTAGATTTTATTATAGTAGATGGCATTATGTTGGCAATAGTCTGGTTGCTTTAGACCAAAATCCTGATCATTTTAGCAAAGGTCCTATTGTGGATCTTGATGTTTAGTACAATGAGGATATTATTGCAATCTTAAAGGTCAGATCATCATGTATGCTACATCAAGTGAGGATGGATTTACAAAATGAAGATATTGAACTACCATACTCATTTGTGTTCTAACTTAATAACAAACAAGTAAGTTTTTATTTCATACTATATCCACTTAGGAGTATATATTATTTCACTTCGTGATTAATAAACATTTGTAACTTTTTTTTTACAGATATCAACGAGGAGAGAGAAGAATATACAATGAAAGAATATTGAGGAAAAGATCTCTTTACTATCAATATAAAATACATGTACAAATTTTTGTCAGCCACCATCTCCATGACTTATACACAAGGGCTTACAATCTGAGGCAAAGCTACTTTTTTTGAGAACTTTTCTTAGGAGAAGGGACATCCTTTCTAGGAGTCCTTTTGCCTATCTTTGATGCTTTGGTTGTTGAAGGCATAGCTTCACCTATTGTAGTTACATGCACCTCCTCTTCTTCAATGTCCAAGCCCCGTTCTTGTCAGTTGTATACAATTGGCCATTATGTACTTCAAGAGCTTTGCTCTTATACACCAAATGTGCTCACTTGTATAGTAATCCCTTGTAAACTGTCATACATTTGTAAGAAAATATTTTTAGTTCATTGTTATTTTTTACAATGGACTATTTTGCAATAAAATTCTATCTTAAAGTTTAGTATGGTTCACATTACCTTTATAAGTTTATCATCATTGAGATAAATTAATTGAACCAATCTTCTAGCATTTACAATTACTCTCCAGCCACAAGAGTAACTATCATCCTGATGAGGACATTGCAATCAACAATATAAAGTAAAACTATGAAACTTTTTTGTGGTAGTTTTTGGAATAAATTTTCTTAGTATGTTCCAAACATATTAATCAAGAACTTACCGCAACTTGTCTATATTGCATTGTTGCAAGTAAGTCAGAAGGCCTGGGAGGCCTTTTCTCTAGCACTTCAATCAATCTTTTGCAAATCTGTACCAAAAAGGCAATCAAACTTAGAGATATTACAAAAGAAATATCAAAATAATTAGATTATCTACAACAAAAAGATCAAGATATCAAGGAGACCTTAGATTATATAACTTACAACTTGGCATTTCCATGGCTTCCTTTTAGAGAATTGATGAGGAAACATTGCCTCTCCATAGAGCCTACTCCAATTAGGCTCCAATGAGAACTGAAAACAAAAATATTTCAATAATCTAGCAAAATAAGATCTCATAAAATCTTTAAAAAATTATCTGAACCAATGATCAAAAGCACTCACATCAAGCTCACTCCTCATATAGTATGAGATGGATGGATCAAGAACCTCAATCTTTTGTTGTATATCAAAGGGTAGCTCATGCATTACACACCTAGCAAAGAAATGGAGATAGTAAGCATCAACATGAAAATCTATTGCTAGAAAAATATGGTGAGTAAAAACAAATTTTGGTAAACTATACCTCATCCCATCAAGAAGAATCGAGTCATTTACTTCTCTCACTTTATTCTGAAGAATTTGAACACAAGCAGAGTCCAAAAATACCATATTAGTTCTCTTGTTAAGATCACCATGTAAAAAGTAAGAACCATTGAATCCCTTAGGGTCATCCCTTTCAAGAAGGGTAGATAACTTCTCTTCAAAAGATGGGAGTTGTTCTACTTCCTTTTCTTCTTCCTTCTTTCTTTTATACTCCCTCCATTTATCACCCTGCTCTATTGTGGCCTTTTCCTCTTTCTCATACTGTCTTGTGTCCATTTCATGTGTAACATCTTCAACCTTCAGACCAATATCATTTTTATTCTTTCTATATGGAGGCACATTTAAAATATTGAAAGCCTTCACATCAAAAAGAGGGACTGGATCAAGGACCTTTGAAAACCTATATCTCAATCTCCTGAGGATTATCAAGTCTTTATCCATAAGCGTAAGCCTATGTGCATGAGCAGCACAAATATAAGAATCTTGGAAAAACTCAATAAAAAAATCCTATGTATCCTTTTGAATACAGTTGAGACCTGTTCTAGTCCATCTAAAACTATGAAGACTATGCTTGTCATAGATTTCTCTGACAAGCCTTTGCAAAGACAGCTTTGGAATTGCATTATTCAGAGCCTTCATTGCACTTCTAATCTCCTTAAGGCACCTTACATGCTATGAGAACCTTCTTCTTGGCTTTGATTTCCTTGAAAGTTTGGAAGGCTTTAGCAATATGAAACATCCAAAAAAACAAATAATACAAAAAAGTTAGGAAAGATCTCTTAATCTCTCATATCAATTTATCTACAATCATGAAGTAGAAGCATACACTAATTACATAATCTAAATCCAATTTAAATAAAACAATGCACAAGACGTATGAAATGCAAGGAGACCTTTAAGGCCAGAGAGCTTCACACCATATCATGTTCCATATGAAAAAAGGGAAACAATGCATGTTCAAGTCATATGAAATTCGAGGAGGCCTGACTTGGAAAAAGAACACTACACCAATCGTGTTTCATACGTCACATTAGAAACATGGTAGGGCTCAAGTCATAAGAAACGCGAGGAGGCCTAATTCGAAAAAAGGAACATAAAATCCATCGTGTTTCATACATCACATTAGAAACATGGCAAGGCTTAGTTGTATGAATTACAAGAGGCCTCACTTGGACAAGAGAGACCTTATATCCATCGTGTTTCCTCCTTTCATATTCTTGCTATAACATTCAAAGAACAATATGTTGTATTCTACAAACACATCTATTCTACAAGATATCTTCACCTAGTATCATCTTGCAACATTTTTCATGTCACTATCTAGAAGTAAAATTTATATCTCTATTTGGAAGCATGAAGTTTACGGATGAAACGCCCGCACCCATGCTACAACAGAAATAGTGCAGGCCTTAGGCATATGAAACACGAGGAGGCCTTACATGCATAAGAGGAACCTTGCACCCATCGCTTTTCATGCATTTGGAATTTTTGGGGATGATTTGGGAGGATTGTTCAAGTGATTCAGAACTAACTCATATTTTAGCAAAAGCTTACGTTGTTGAGTGTTGGGTGTATATGCTATCGATGAAACCTTCTTTAGTAGCCTTGCATGGAAGAATAATTTTGTACTGCGATCAAATTAGCATTGTGTTAGTGTGGTTGATCATAGAGATTGTTTCGTCTTCAAAAAAACTCTTTTGCGGTTCAGAAGTTGGGTTTATAAGGATGTTGTTTATAGTGGGGCTGCTGTTATGCATAGTTAATTTCACACATGTGACTGAGGACTGTTTTGCTTGGGAAGTTGTGCCATGTTTCACTTACTTTTTCAGCATGATAGTGTTATGGCTCTGATTTTTAAGTTTGTTTCATTTTATTTTTCATTTTAAGCACACTCCCTCTGAATTAGTGCAACGTACTTTTTGATCAAATGTGCGGTGACCATTGGTATATATATATGGACACTTAGTTTCTGGTTTTGGTTACTATTTCTTTCACACATCTTGTCTTGTCTTCAGCGAGATTTTTATCTTGTAAGCATCACAAGCCAAACCAAGCATATTCTTAGGAGCAAGGCTTGCCAATATCAGGTATCACACTTTTCTTAATATTTTTATTTGCAATCATGAATTTCGAGGCATTGAAGATGTTTATTTGTTTAAGAGGAGAAAGATACAACAAGGACTTAGAAATTACGTAATGGTTTATCTTTATTTTTCTATTAATATTGGCCTAGCACACATGTTAAATGATGTGGTTTTGATGTTCTTGAAGCATTGTTTTGTTCAAATTTTTTGGATGTATAAAACACGAATTCGTCAAGTTCTTTTTAAGTGACTTGTGAAACGCGATTTTGTGAACTGTGAGGCGGTTTGTATCATTGTTTTTGTGTTTCATGAGTCTGTATCACTGTGCTTTCTCTGTTGCATAAAGTTTTAATTCATTTCATTCATTTTATATTTTCTAAATTTACTTAGCAATATTTATTTAGTCTACCGCATATGAGAAAATGTGGATTTGTATATCATGCCCCTTATTTTTATTTTTGTTTTCTGGATTTTTCTTTGTGAGTAATTAGGATAACTAAAAGGAAGTTGTCTTTAGAGGGAATGGAGGATGAGGATTTGGAGGTCACCTATGATGAAAAGTTGTTTGATTTTCTTCATGCAACTGGAAAATCATCTAGATTTATTTACATCATAGATATGCTCAATGTTCCCTTTGATTTGCAAGATCTTTTGAAGGATCTTGTCAAAGATAAATTGAAGGATTTTAATGTGTTTTATGATACACATGTGGAAGACCTAGAGATTGAGAGATTTTTCAATTATAGCAATGTAATGGAAGCTTCTAATGCTGCTAGAACAACTTTGCAAACAAGGATTATCCTTATTGATGAAGAATTCAAGAAGTGGAAGCATATTTCCCTTTTCATCAAAATCAGCAACAATGTCTTTTTGTACAAAAGGATGTTGGATTTCTTGTATATCTTCAATATATGGATAGTTGTTCTTTTGATACAATACAAGAGAAGAAGATGGAGGATATTGCATGTAAAGACAAAGAAGTTGAAGAGAAGGGTGAAATGTTTCAAAAGGATATTGAGAACTAGTTAGTGCAGGTATTTGATGTTGCTTTGTTTAAAAGCGAGAACATTACAAAAGTGGAAGAAAAGGAGATAGAGTTAAGTGCAGATATTGAAATAGGTCCTCTTGAATGTGTCCCAACATTTCCCAATTATCTCATTAGCAAAAAGAGATATGTATTGCTAAATGATATTCAACACCTTTTTTATCTTAGAGAAGATTACTGCTTGGCAATCCTTGCTGCATGAAGTCAAAATGATAAGAATTTTATAGGTTATGAAGAGGAATTGCTAGCAACTCTTGATGTTGAGGGAGAGAATTTTCAAGACAGATCTATAGCCTTGCATTCTTGTATTAATGGAATATGAAAAGGGGGGGATACCTACAGAGGAAGGGTACTTACAAATTCAACAGAGACTTGGTATTGATAACATGGGGTATGAAGAGAAATTGAAGTCTCCATTAGAGGATAAATCAAAAATTTCAATAAATATATATGATAATAGTATTCTTGAAGAAGTTGAAAAGCCTAAGGTATGAAAGATAATTCTAAGATATCCATTGCGATTTATATTAGAGTATGTTATGCATTATACACAAGTATTTTTGGATATTTATCTCTACTGACATCTTATACTATTGTGGTTTATTGTGTAGATAGAAATTAAAGATGCAAACAACTTTATTGGAAGAGCCAAGGGCTCAAAGCCATTGAAACTTGGCAAAAGTCAAGGCCTTGGTCATTATATTGGAAGCTTAAATAATAAAACAGTTGTAATTTATCATAGCAGGTTGTCAAGCTCTCCAAGATTACTACTAATGGCTTTGAAAGCTATCTCCAAGGTTATTGGATCCCAAGCTTTCAATAGAGGTTCAGACAAGATAATTTTGGTGGAGAAGGAAGAAGCTATAAGAGTTTTTGGCTTCATGCCTGGATATAGTAGATATAGGGTAGGATACTTTGGAGTTCTTGCCTCTTATTTGATCTCCCATTTAGGAGATGCCAAGAATTTGAAGCTCCTTCCACGCTATAGGAAACAAGAGTTCCTGAAATGTAGAGGTCTCATCGAGTGGGATGAAACAAAAGATTTCCTTAGAGGACCTAGTGAATTCCCTAAAACTAAAGACTCTTTTGCAATAGAGTCAGACTAAAAGATGTTGAGGGTTTCTTGAAACCCATATTTATCCATCTCTTTGTCTATTTTTGTAACCATTCAGAATATCTTTGCTTTGGACAAGAGTTTAAATATCCCTCTTTTCTTCTTCGTGTAACAAGGGATATAGTCCTTGCTAAAGATGATGTATTACATGATGCTATTGTGACTTTGAGCTTGAGTTTGTGCCAAATTTGTATGTAGAACCATTGAAAGATCTCTAATAAACTGTTTGCTTTGTATCTTCCACCTCCATGTCTTGTGTGTCTAAAGTATTTTGTTCTTGCTTGATAATATGATTTTTCCATACCTTGGGTTGATAGATGGAGATCCATATTTCTTGATAAAATATGGAGCATGGTTGTATAAAATATGTTGTATATTTAACAAATAAAGAAATTAAATTAGAAAACCCTATATGAGTCAGACAATAAGAGACATACATATGCAAAATTCTTACCATATAGTGAGTGAAGTGTTGATTACCCCAAGCTTCTGTCATTGCCTTTTTAAAATGGTTCAATTGGTTTTTGAAGTCTTTGAGATCATCATCATTCCACTCTGTTTTATCACAATAAAAGAATACTTTCTCTAGTGTTTCCCAAACATTGGCTTTTCTATTCCGAGCTTGTCCATTATCAGCATGATCCTTAACTGCATTATGTAGGCCTTTCCATTGATTGTATCTAATAGCTGAGCCACCATTCCTAGAGTTTATCTTACCAAGTCTCCCATGAAAGTCTAGGAACCTTCTACCCTTCACTCCACCAATAGATGGCCTTTTGGGGACACAATTGCCATCCTTAAACTTTTGAATATCTGGTTTAATAACAACATTACCACCATGCAAACCAACTGCATATAAGACTTTTTCAATCTTTGTTATAGCATCTGTTCTATCCGATAATGGCTTCAGCTTCCATGCAAATCCTATATAAAGATGAACAAGCTTTTCAATTATCCTACAAAGTGCATGAAGTATATAGATATGGGCATTCACTAAAGGAATATCTAGGACTGGCTTAAACTGTGGATCCTTGTTGTGCCTCGAGGGAGCTCTATTCCAATTGCTTGAGTTCAACTCTCTGGCTGGGGACATGCAATATAAGCAAGGAGATCTAGAGTTGGCTCCCTTTGATACATTGTACATACATTTAAGTGTCTTTAAGTCACCAGCTATGTGCCACTCAATCTTATAGGTCCCAAATCCTTCAACAAGTATCTCTTCTCCTGCTTGTTGTCTCTTAATAGCATCAGGTATTGGTGTTCAATGAAAAACCCAATATAGTATATCAAAATCCTTTGTATCTACTTCGAATGCTCCTAGCCACTAGATGTTGTGTTCCAATTGAACGACATTGAGTGATTGTAATGATATGATGAAAGTGCTCTATTCATCAAGGTAATAGAAACCCTCTTTAGTTTTGTACATTAGAATCTCGCTTTCATCAAGTTTAACCACAAATCTAGCCACTCCTTGTGCCTCTTCTAGTGACAAGTCATAGAGTCTAATCATTAAGCATTGTAGGGTGGGCAAGTCAAGGAAAATATTGTTAAATTCATTGAATAAAACTTCCTTTTTCTTGCCCTTGAAGCTAGCCTTGATATGGAAAGGCTCACCCAGAATCTCCATTACCTTATTATTCACTCTCTGTCTAATAGTTCTAATCACAGATGGCCTTGGAAGTATGCAATTATGTACTTTTCCTTGCTTCATATTTGACTGTAAAAGCTGGAAAAGTTGTATATAAGCATCTCTACTGATACCAATATTATCTAGTGTCTTTTTGCACTAACTCAATATCCAAAGAGAGATCCTTTATAAATGACTCCCCAAGCATTGTTTCTTTGCCTTTTTAAATTTCTTCTTCTCTAAAATATATTTTGAAACTACTGAAGGAAGAAGATGATAATACAACTAAGATGCTTTCAAAGAATCTCTTTCACTTGCATTCAGTTGAAGAAGAGACCTAAACAAAATCAGCATCACAAATCAATACGATTAATTATAAACAAAGTCATATTTCATATTTTTAAAGTGGAAAAAAATGTACCTTGCTGCTTGGATTCTTTTACTACAATCACCTCCTCCTCGTTTGAGACTCTCAATATTTCTAAGAGCATTTTGTCGATTTCAAAGTCCTAAAATAGTTTACTTTCGTTGATAAGATTTGATGTGTTTCTCCAACAAATGAATCCTCTGTTGATAGCCTTCTAGCTTTTGCAGTAACTCCTTGTTATGTTTTTATAAAAGATGGTTCTCCAATTTGAGAATATCCTTTTTGTTGGAAGAGAGGGGGAGAGACATAGTGGAGCAGAAGATGAGCCTCAGCTCATTGTTGTTATTCTTCCATTATTCTTTGTTGTTATTCTTCCATTATTCTTCCATCATACTAATTGAAAGATACTTACACACATAGGTATGACTAACCAAGACTAATTATGGTTAAGTCACTGACTACAACGACTTGTTGAATGTCACACATGTGTACAACTGTATCCAGCTAATGTCGGTCACACACATAAAGATAGACTGACTGAAGAGTAACGAGAGCTCGATATTCTAACACTCCCCCTCAAGCTCAAACCATCTGATAAACTCCAAGTAGTTTTCTGAAGTATATGAACTTTTCTTTAACAAGAGACTTGGTAAATATGCCTGCTACTTGGTCTTCAGTCTTACATGAATCAAGTCAATCTGCCCTGTAAGAACCATTTCTCTGATGAAATGGTAGTGAACGTCAATATGTTTGGCTCAATATATTTTGACCTAGCAATCTCACTCTGCTTTCTAGCTACATTCCCAAGTCTTTCAGCAATTTCATCAACCAAACTGCTTCTCAAGCCACTAAGGTAGCTCTTTTGTACTCAGCTTTTATACTCGACAATGCAATAGTAGGTTGTTTCTTACTCTACCAACTAATCATAATGTTGCCCAATCCAAATGCATAACCACTAGTTGACCTCCTGTCATAGGCACAACTAGCCCAATCAGCATCAATAAACCCTATCAAGTCAAGAGATTTCCCATATGCATAAAATAGCCCATAATCTGTAGTACACTTTACATATCTCATGATCCTCCTAACTACATCTAAATGTTGTTTGTGAGGCTTCTCCATGAACTAACTAATCAGCCCCGCTACATAACATAAGTCAGGATGGCAAGTATATCAAGCTGCCCACCATCTGTCGATACATGGTCACATTCTCTATGTCATTCCCAACATCAATCTGCAGCTTGACATTCTGATCAAGAGGTGTCTCCATAGGCTTGCATTCAATCATACCATACTTTTGTAATATGTCATGAGCATACTACTTCTGTAGCAGCCATATACCTTGAGGCATAGAGACTACCTCAATCCCAAGAAAATAATTTAGTTCACCAAGGTCTTTGACTCTGAATTCAACCTATAAACATGATTTAATTTCAGCAATACCCTCTTCATCATCTCCAGTGATGATAAGATCATCTACATAAACCACTAGAAACACATATCCATGATCTATCTTCTTCGTGAAAAAACTGTGATCTGTATCACCCAATCTAAATCCATGTTGCTGTAAATAACTACTAATCCAATCATTCCATGCTCTAGGTGCCTGTTTCAGTCCATGTAAAGTTTTTTTCAGCTTACATACATGTGTAGGAAAGTCCAGGTGAGCATAGCCTTCAGGCTGCTCCATATATACTTCCTCAACCAAATCACCATTCAAGAAAGCATTCTTGACATCCATTTGCCATAATTTCCAACCTTTACATGCTACCAAAGCAACGATAGTTCTGGCTGTTGTCATTTTAGCCATTGGACTGAAAGTCTCCTCATAGTCAAGGCCATATTGTTGTGCATACCCTTTTGCAACCAGCCTGGCCTTATAGCATTCTAACGAACCACCTGACTTGCACTTAACCTTGTACACCCATTTGCAGCCAATGGGGACTTTGCTTTCAAGCAACTCAACCAATTCCCATGTCTCATTTTCAACCAGGGCTGCATACTCCTCATCCATGGCAACACACCAGTTATCATCTATAACTACATCATTAAACTTTGAAGGTTCTTTGTAACCTGTCACACTAGCTATATATGCATAATGGCAGGCTGAATAATGTCACACTAGCCACTGCAATAAGATTACCATACCATGATGCCAGCTCTTCAAAAGCAACATCTTTGCTAATCAATGTCTCATGTATAGATGGTACATGACACTTGTAAGCTTTCTAGTCTTGTGCATAACCAAGGAAGACACTCTTGACAGCTTTAGGATCCAATTTCTTCCTCTTTTCATCAGGAACATGCACATATGCAATGCTGCCAAATACCTTCAAGTGTGAAATGTTAGGCTTAGGACCATACACCCTCTCATATGGAGTTACATCATGAATCCCTACTGTAGGGGTTCTATTCAGCGCATAGACAACAATCACTACTGCTTCACCCCAATAACCATTTGGCAAACTCTTCTCATTCAACATAGCTCTTGCCAATTCCACCAGTACTCGATTTTTCCTTTCTAGTACACCATTTTGCTGCACTGTATAGCTGCAAGTTAATTGTCTTCTGATCCCATGTTTAATAAGGTCCCTATCAAAGTAATTAGAGATATATTCTCCACTTCCATCTGATCTCAGACATGAAATTTTATAGCTTAACTCATTTTCAACATGCTTCTTGATGTCCTTGAATGCATCAAACACATCATCCTTATGTTTTAGTATGTAAAGCCAAGTATACCTGGCTGAAATCATCAATGAAGGATACATAGTAACGAGCACCACCAAACAAAGCATTATGAGATGGACCCATACATTTGAATGTACCAACTGCAAGGATCGTGAGCTATTCCGTACATGTCTCATAAATGGAAACTACGCTTGCTTTCCAAATTGGCATGCATCACATACATGTCCAAAGTCATAATACTTGAAATTAGGCATTCCAAGCACAATCTCCTTCTGCTCCATAGATTTCAGCTTTTATACATTCACATGGCCAATCTGCTTATGCCATATCTCAATATCTCATATAGCACCATCATCATGTGCAAACATGGTTGCTTTCAATTTTGGAATTAATGCATCAAGAGTAAACATTCTGGTATCTCTTTGGCCTCTAGCAATCAATTTGCAGCCATTACCATATTCTTCAACAAAGTATCCATCTCTATTAAATCTCACATGCAGATTCTGTTCTACTATCTGTCCAACTGACAAAAGATTCTTGGTTATTGTAGGTACATGTATTACATCATGCAAGCTCTTTTTCTTGCCATCAGGCATCAACAAATATACAACTCCTTTATGATGAATAGTATGATGGGTGTCATCCCTAGTACAAACATGTCCATGCAAACCTACAACCATCTCATCAAACCATTCTCCATGGGGTGTCATATGATTTGAAGCCTTTGAATCAATGTATCATCTCTCATCTTTGTTCTGCCTAGATGCATTCTTAGACACATGTGTATGGCAAACAACCTGTCAGCCTGCACATCATGAGCACTGCTAGAAGATGCATAGTGCCCATGTTGTTTTCCCTTTGCCTTCATATCTCCCTACTTCTTATAACAATCCTTTGCAATGTGTCCATATCTTTCATAGTAATGACAGTCCTTATCTCTGTTTGACTGATCATTTGACTGCCATGAACCAGATCCACCAGCTCTACCATGGGGTGATCTCCCCTTGCCTCTAAAGCCACCAGATCCATGCTGGTCTTGTGTATTTGTGCCATGTTATGTCAAGAATTGTGTGGTGGGGGGACTTGCTTAAGATGCTACGCCGAACACACACAGAATGCACAAGGAGAAGCTCACTCAAGAGACAAGAAGAGAGATAGAGGCCAAAAACGTTTTCTTGCTAGTTTCTTCTTCTTCTTCCACACACTTTACAATATACACAAAGTATAGATAAGATACAAAAAAAAGGAAAGTGCCCTATTAAGTAAAACAATGCATAACTGACTACACTAGTCGACTAGCGCTATAACTATGCTAGCTGTAAATAGGTGTAACAACCTGAATATAATAAGTAATGAGTCAATGGGGGCCATGTGAGAGTCATAATGACCACCGACGTGCTAAGTGTAGATGTGTGGACCCATCTAACCAAGCGGTCCATCATCAATGTCCGCATGTGTTAAGCTTGTTATCTCAACACTCCCCCTCAAGCTCAACTGCATCTCTGCAACTCCAAGTAAGCTTCGAAACTTTTGAAGCTTCTCTGTACCCAATGCCTTCGTACCCAATGTCAGCTATCTGATCCTGTGTGCTTACATACACCAAGTCAATCTCACCTGCTAGTACCTTCTCTCTCACAAAGTGGTAGTGTACCTCAATATGTTTTGTCCTCACATGGAACATAGGATTCCTAGCCAACTGTATACTACTCATGTTGTCACAATAAATGACAACTGCACCTTCCACCTGCACATCTAAATCAGCCAATAACTTTTGCAGCCATACTACCTCACATGCTGCAACAATAGCACCTCTATACTCAACCTTTGTACTCGACAAAGCAATTGTAGATTGCTTTTTGCTACTCCAAGCAACTGCTGCACTACCAAGAGAGAACATGTATCCGCTGGTAGATCTTCTATCAGACATACTACTAGCCCAATCTACATCTGTGTATCCAAACACCTGTACATCTGTACCTGCCTCATAGAAAAGTCCATAATGTAATGTGGACTTCACATATCTCAATATACGTCTGACTGCATCCAAATGTGGCTTTCTAGGTACTTGCATAAACTGACTCGCAAGACCAACAGCGTAGCTCAAGTCTGGCCTTGTAATGGTCATGTAGATCAAAATCCCCACTATCCTCCTAAACATAGTAGGGTCTTCTATCTCATCCCCAACATCAGCACTCAACTTTACATTCTGCTCCAACGGACTGAAAGTGGTTTGCATTTTGTCATACCATACTTGAACAACATATCCAAGCCATACTGTCTTTGGGAGAGCCATATACCATCATCACATCTGATCACCTCAATGCCAAGGAAGTACCTTAGCTCACCTAAATCCTTCATCTCAAACTTCTTCTTCAAAAATTCCTTGACTTTGTTAGATATGATCAATGCCCCACCCTCATTAGGTGCTACCAATGATCCATGGTGCTCAAAGTTGTAAGGCCCCCATTATGAGGAGAAGCCAAATGTGAGCCCGGACATTGGTTGAGTCCTGACATGTATATCAGATGAGGTCTATATGACCGGATGGAAAAAAGGTGACCGTTGTGGGTCTAATCTTTGGGTTAGACAGAGTGGTTAAGCTGGTAGCAACTTGAGGCGCATTGCATCGAGTTGCAAGGTAAGGGAGTTAAAAGGGGCCCCTATTGTGGGGTCCGGGGGCCGCGGAAGCGGCCCCTAGCTAGGGGGTCCCAGGGGGGCCAGCGGCCCCCCTAGTGAGGGTCCAGGGACAGCGCCCCCGGCCTAATGGTAAAGGGAATATTTCCTGGAATATTCCCTGGCCGACTAGTGGAGGCTTATATGGTAGGTCGGTTAGGCCAACCTCACGGCCTTCGCAGGCTATAAAAGCTAAACCCCTTCATAGCCATCGATCACTCATATTTCACCCAGTCAGAGTTGTTGTTCCAGCTAGCCTTAAGCTCTTCACCTATCTTCTGTCTAGATTGCCATCTAAGCTTCACACAATGGAAGTGCACGGGTGGATAGAGCCATCTTTGTATCAGTTGTTTGGAGTTAAAGAATTTACTGATTCTTCTCTTATCTGTTGTGTACTCTCTATCTCTTTCTCAGATTATGTTCATTGCGCCGTGTAATATTTTACAGACTTCAGTAATCCCACTATCACTATCACTTGTAATAATCAAGGCATCCACATAGATGACTATGATGACCAAACGTGCATCTCCCTTTCTCACATAAAGTGAGTGATCAATCAGAAACATAAAAGCCAATATTGACAAGATACTCTCTGATCTTGTCAAACCATGCTCTAAGTGCTTGCTTGAGCCTATAGAGCGCCTTCTTCAACCTACACACGTACGTGGGATGCTCTAAATATTCATAATCTGTTGGCTGATCCATATACACTTCTTCCTGCAAATCACCATGCAAGAAGGCATTCTTCACATCCATTTGCTACAACCTCCAACCTTTGGCTACTACCAAAGTAATCACATATCTAACAGTTGCCATCCTAGCAACTGGACTGAAGGTTTCATCATAATCTATGCCATATGTCTGGGCATAGCCTTTTGCAACTAGCCTAGCTTTGTACCTCCTAATAGAACCATCTGCATTGTGCTTAATCTTATAAACCGACTTACATCCAATAGCTTTCTTGCCTTTCGGCAATGATACTAGATCCCAAGTCTTATTGGCCTCTAATGCAGCCATCTCCTCATCCATTGCTGCATCCCAATGACTATGATCAACAGCATCCTCAAAACAAGTGGGCTCAACATCCTCAACTAGTTTCACCATATAAGCATAATGGTGAGCTGCATAATCTTCAAAACCAAATCTTTTAATAGGGTATCTTACCCTGCTAGACCTGCATACCACTGGATCACTCAATGGAGTCCTTGCATTAACGCGTGCTCTCTGCACACCTGGAGTCCTCACTGAAGGAATGCCAAGCTCATCATCCAAGCTCTCTGAGCCACTGGAGTCTCCATCAAGAACTACATCAATGCCATCTGACACTTTATTCTTTCCTTTGTCTTTACCTGTAGTGCTACTAGATGCACCTGAAGATGCAGAGCTACTCCTTAGTCTCCCAGACCAATGACTACCAGATGTTGTCTCTGGTCCACTAAGAGTCCGTGATTCTTGCTTTTCAGCCTGCACATGAGTGTCATGATCATCATCATCATCATCCAATGCATCACCACTAGATGCATACCAACTGCTCATTTCATCAAAGATGACATCCCTGCTCACTCTGAACTTACATGTGACAGAATTATAACAACGATAGCCTTTCTGCTCTAAAGAGCATCCAATAAAGACAAACTTTTCAGCCTTTGGATCCAGTTTCTTCCGCAACTCATCTGGCACATGAACATACGCAATGCAGCCAAACACTTTCAAGTGCGATACATCATGCTTCTTGCCAGTAAAGCATTCTTCAGGAGTCATACCATGAACTGCAGCTATGGGAGTTCTGTTCATAATATAAACAGCAGTATGAACAGCCTCAGACAAAAAATGCTTAGGCATATTCTTTTCAGCCATCAAGGCACGTGCAACTTCTGCAATATGCCTATTTTTCCTTTCTGCAACCCCATTTTGCTGTGGGTTATACCTGCATGTGAACTGTCTCTTTATCACATGAGATCTCAGAAAATCACTGAACTCATTCGAGAGGTACTCTCCCCCTCCATTTGACCTCAAGCACTTTACTTTCAAGCATGTTTCTCTTTCAACTGCAGCCTTGAAAGTTCTAGAGGTATTTTCCAATAAGGAAGTTCGTGACATGGAACTTCCATGAAGGGTAGTTCTTCTTGTCAAACTTCTCAATGATGGGGCTTCCACTGTTCTCTGCCATTATCACAAAATTAATACCAACAGCAACAAGCAAATCTTCTGGAACCCTCGACCTGTAGTGCACAGCAATACACCAGACAGCCTTTTTCACTGTCTGCTCAATAATATATGCAATCTACAACCAGTTTGAAGATAAACCTTGTATGTACTCACTGGTAAACACCTTTGAACTTACAGATCTGAAATCTATAACCTATGCACCCACTTTCAGTCAATACAGTCAAAGTCAGAGTGTACCCTGAAATTGTTGTCTGCAACCTTGCGGCTCTAAAACGGGGCCTGAAATGGCCTCAGATGCCCAAAATAACTGTGGCACGCCCTAAAGGACTCATTTTCAGAATACACAGCGCTCTTCGCGCACACCAAATCTCATTGCAATCTGAGATTTTTGCTCAACCCTGCTTCCGGTGCCTCCACAAGCACTATCCAAGAGAGAGAGTGGAAGAATGGGAGAGCTTGTTACCCGTGGCTTGCTTGCTCGAATCTTGCTTCTTCTCCTTCGCTTTAGACTTTGAAATCATCCTCTCTCAGTGGCATGGCTCTGATACCATGTCAAGAATCGCATGGTGGGGGGACTTGCTCAAGATGTTGTGCCGAACACACACAGAATGCACAAGGGGAAGCCTACTCAAGAGACAAGAAGAGAGATGGAGGCCAAAACGTTTTCTTACTAATTTCTTCTTCTTCTTCCACACTCTTTTACAATGTACACAAAGTATAGATAAGATCCAACATAAAGGAAAGTGGCCTACTAAGTCAAACAATGCATAACCGACCTGGCGTTATAACTATGCCAGCTGTAAATAGGTGTAACAACCTGAATATAATAAGTAATGAGTTAGTGGCCATGTGAGAGTCATAATGACCACTAATGTGCTAAGTGTAGACGTGTGGACCCATCTAACCAGGCGGTCCATCATCAATGTCCGCATGTGTTGAGCTTGTCATCTCAACACTTTACCTGTAGTGCTACTAGATGCACCTGAAAATGTAGAGCTACTCCTTAGTCTCCCAGACCATGGACTACCAGATGATCTCTCTGGTCCACTAAGTGTTTGTGATTCTTGCTTTTCAGCCTGCACATGAGTGTCATGATCATCATCATCATCCAATCCATCACCACTAGATGGATACCAACTACTCATTTCATCAAGGATGACATCCTTGCTCACTCTGAACTTACATGTGACATGATTATAATAGTGATACCCTTTTTGCTCTAAAGAGTATCCAATAAAGACACATTTTTTTGCCTTTGGATCAAGCTTATTCCGTAGCTCATCTGGCACATGAACATATGCAACACAGCCAAATACCTTCAAGTGTGATACATCAGGCTTCTTCCCAGTAAAGCATTCTTCAAGAGTCATCCCATGAACTGCAGCTGTGGGAGTTCTGTTCATAATATAAACAGTTGTATGAACAGTCTCAGACCAAAAATGCTTAGGCATATTCTTTTCAGTCATCAAGGCGCGTGCAACTTATGCAATATGCTTGTTTTTTCTTTCTGCAATACCATTTTGCTGTGGGGTATACTTGCACATGTGAACTATCTCTTTATCCCATGAGACCTTAGAAAATCACTGAACTCATTGGAGAGGTACTCTCCCCCTCCATCTGATCTCAAGCACTTTACTTTCAAGCCTGTTTCTCTTTTAACTGCAGCCTGAAAGTTCTAAAGTACTCAAATGCTTCACTCTTTTCCTTCATAAAATATACCCACAACTTTCTAGAACAATCATCAATGAATGTGACAAAGTATGAACTACCTCCAAGAGATACATTTTGTGTAGGCCCCCAAATATCTGTATGCACAACATCAAGGATATTTCTGCTTACATCTCTGTCATGTGAAAAGGGTTGTCTTGCCTGCTTACCAAACTGACATGCTTCGCATACCTTATGAAATTCTACAACTCTAAATGTAGAAAAACCTGTAACCAACCCTTTGGACTGCATTAATTTCAGCCTTTGTATATTTGCATGTTCAATGCATTTGTGCCAAATTTCAATATCGTACATAGCAGCATTCATAGTAGGAATTCCAGCATCTAGAGTAAACATACATCCAACTCTACTTCCCTTTGCAACCAACCTGCACTTGTCATTGAAGTCTTCTACAAAGCAACCCTTTGCATTAAATCTGACTTGCAATCCTTGCTCTACCATCTGACCGACTGACACCAAGTTCTTTGTAATAGTTAGCACATGTAATACATCTGAAGGACTCTTTGTCTTACCATCATGCAAGGACAAGGGAACTTTTTCAATGTGTAAAATTGGGTGGCATGAATCATCACCCGTCTACGCATAACCTGTATTTTGCAAATCCTGCATCTCTTCAAACCATTCTGCATGGTTGGTCATATGATTAGATGCACTTGAATTAACATACCAAACATTATCATGTGTTCACTTTCCTGTAACAGCATTCAGCATATGCTACATAACAAACAGACGTTCATTTTTGTCTTCATTCTGTCCTGAAGACGATGCATAGTTTCCTTGCTGCAACTTACCACTGCGAATATCATCTTTCTTAGCATAACATTCGGCTGCAATATGACCTGTTTTGCCACAGTAGTGACACACAATACCCAAGTTGTTAGAACCTCTGTACTTCCATCCACCTCTTCCTCTAAAGCTCCCCCTGCCTCTAAAGTTACCATGGCCTGTTGAAACCTGCATATCGTCAAATTGCTAATTCAATCTATTTTGCTGGTTGTCACTACCACGTCCTATACCACGGCCTCTTGAAGAGAACCTACCACGTCCCCTTCCTGAACTGGAGTAGAAAGCTTGAACCTGTTCACCACTTTTTTCAGATGTCTCACTCTGCATGTTGATCTCTTCAATGATCATAAGGGAGACCAACTCATCAAAATCTAGAAATGGCTTTCTGACATATACGGAAGTTACAAAAGACTTCCAAGCCTTTTCATTGTTAAGTCCACCCAAGGTAGACGACACCAAATCATCATCATCGGACATTGCATCAATTGCTGCCAAGGCATCTGCAATGCTCCTTACCTTCAGTGCATACTCATTGATAGACATCTTCCCTTTCTTCAATGTATTCAACTCTTGCTTGAGTTGAATCTTTCATGCCTTTGTATTTACGGAAAACATACTTTCAAGTATGGTCTAAGATGCATATGAATTCTCTGCATTTCTAATATGTCCCAACATATTATTGTCAATTAGTGCAGACAGCCAATACATGACCTTTTTGTCTTTTGCATTCCATTCCTTTCGTGCCTTTATCTCTTCTGCAGTTGGAGGATCACTCACCTCCGCCTCCTTTTCTTCACCTGAAACAAACTCATAGAGGCCTTTTCCAATAAGGAAGTTTGTGACACGGAACTTCCATGAAGGGTAGTTGTTCTTGTTGAGCTTCTCAACGATGGGGTTTTCACTCTTCTTTGCCATTATCACAAAACTAATACCAAACAGCAAGCAAATCTTCTCCAACCCTCAACCTATAGTGCACAGCAATACACCAGACAGTCTTTTTCACTATCTGCTCAACAATACATGCAATGTGCAACTAATTTGCAGATAAACCTTGTGTTTATTCGCTGGTAAATACCTTTGAACTTACAGATCTGAAATCTGTAACCTGTGCACCTGTATACGGCAGACACAACTGAAATTGCAGGGTATCTCGAACTGTTGTCCGCAACCTTGCGGCTCTAAAACGGGGCCTGAAACGACCTCAGATGCCCCAAATTATTGCGGTCAGCCCTAAAGGGCTATCTGCAGAATACACAGCGCTCTTTGTGTACACCAAATCTCACTACAATCTGAGATTTTTGCTCTGCCCTACTTTTGGTGCCTCCAGAGGCACTGTCTAAGAGAAAGAGTGGAAGAATGGGAGAGCTTCTTACCCATGGCTTGCTTGCTCGAACATTGCTTTTTCTCCTTCACTTTAGCCTTTGAAATCAGCCTCTCTCAGTGGCCCATCTTTGATACCATGTCAAGAATCGCGTGGTGGGGGGACTTGCTTAAGATGCTGCGCCGAACACACACAGAATGCGCAAGGAGAAGCTCACTCAAGAGACAAGAAGAGAGATGGAGACCAAAAACGTTTTCTTTCTGGTTTCTTCTTCTTCTTGCACACACTTTACAATGTACACAAAGTATAGATAAGATACAACATAAAGGAAAGTGGCCTACTAAGTAAAACAATGCATAACCGACTACACTAGTCGACTAGTGCTATAACTATGCCAGCTGTAAATAGGTGTAACAACCTTAATATAATAAGTAATGAGTCAGTGGCCATGTGAGAGTCATAATGACCACCGATGTGCTAAGTGTAGACGTGTGGACCCATCTAACCAAGTGGTCCATCATCAATGTCTGCATGTGTTGAACTTGTCATCTCAACATGTTAAGCATTCTATTGATGCTGTCCATATGTGTTTCGAGTATCTCCTCGATCTCAAAAAGAGCCATGGCCTCTGTCGCCTCTACCACACTGGCTAGAGTAAAGAACAGTGTCTCTAATTTGAGATGTACTAGAACATGTATTCAGTCCAAGCTTAACTTCCTCATGCAACAACAAAGCAATCAACTCATCCCAATCAAGGGATTGAGCTCTCACAAAAATAGATGTATCAAATGCTTTATACTCTTTGCCAAGTCCATTCAATGTCAATGCAATCATATCATCCTCAGACACTAAAGATCCAATTGTGGCAAGCTGATCCGCTATGTTCTTGATCTCTCTAGTGTAGGCTTGAATGCTTCTGTCATTCCTAGACATGTTATTAAACTATTGATTCAGCTGAATCTTTCTTGCATGTGTTACATTTCCATAATTCTTCATGAGTATGTCCCATGCATCCTTTGGAGAACTACATTCAGTAATCTGTATAACCATAGCATCTGATATACATAAGGAAAAACAATGTAGCACCTTTCATGCTCTCTCAGTCCCCATAGCTTATGAGCCCTTTTCTAATCATAGGTCAGATTCGTTTGATGCATTTTAGGTTCAGCCTCATGACCTATACATAAGTCCTAATAACCTCTGCCAACCAAAAAATTCTTCATACGGAACTTCCATAAAGCAAAATTTTTGTTGTCCAGCTTTTCTCTCACAATTTGAGTGATATTGTGAGTGCCTTGAGCATTTTCCATAGTTGCATCTTAGGTATTCAGTGATGTATACAACTTGTAAGTATCTGACTCCTTTTCCTACAGTTCAAGACCAGTTTCCTACTATTCAGGACAGTTTCCTGCAATTCAGGATAGTTTTCCTAACAATTTGCTTGCTATAAACTATATTCCAACAATGAAAAAATACAATCAATTGAGCATAAACTAAGCTCAAATTAATTCAAAGCATTCTATGGTAGTGGCAAAGCATCCCAGCAACAAACTATGTCCATACAAATATCAATGTTTGTATTGTATGCAAGTAGCAGTACCAAATATAGCCAGCCCACTACTATAACTAGTAGTATTTTCTATATTAAAACAAGAGTATTCAGACCTCAAAATAGCCCCAAAACATATCATTCAATTCCCACTCCATGCAGGAGTTGATACATGTCCAACCGGTCAAAATATATTGCATGTATATCAAGTGAAGATGATAGGTATCCTTTGTGCAGACAATAACCAATCAATACCCTGGTATAACCAGCAGCAAATTAGTCCAAAATTTGGACTTTCAGCACTCACAATATCCCAAAAAGCATCTACCACTCAAGTGGTATGATCCAAGCATTTTTCACTAGCAAATAAGCATCACAGATACTTCAACCCTGTAGGTATACTGCTTTCAAATTCAAGACAGCAACCAGTTCACTATTTCTAGTCTACAAATAAGCTCCAAAACTGAGCATTTAACACTTCAATATCATGCTCAAATGCATGATAATCACTTGTTATTTGCTCTATAGTAAATAGCCAGTCTATACAGGTGTGTGCTGAATATCTCAAAATCTGTGAGGAATTTGAAGAAACTTTCTTTTGCAAAGTTGTAGACCATGTCAAAACGGTCAAGAATTTTGGGGGCATTTCTCCAAAAACCATTTTGTAGCAAGATATAGCTCTTTTGCAAAAAAATGGGATGCAGGCACAGTCTCCTTTGATGAGGTTTTCTTCATATATGATGTCTTGATGTCAAATGGCCCCAAGCCTTCAAGCTTCAAGCATTCAAGCTTTGATACCATGTTGTAAGAGAGGGGGAGAGACAGAGTGGAGCGGAAGATGAGCCTCAGCTCATTGTTGTTCTTCTTCCATTATTCTTCCATCATACTAATTGAAAGAGACTTACACACATAAGTATGACTAACCAAGACTAATTGTGGTTAAGTCATTGAATACACTGACTTATTAAATGTCACACATGTGCATAGCTGTATGCAGCTAATGTCGGTCACACACATAAAGATAGATTGACTGAAGAGTAGCAGGAGCTTGATGTTCTAACACTTTTTTGCAACCAAGTTAAGTGTATAGACTAGAAACCCATTATAACCATCACCAATGAACCTCAACAATGAAGGGCTATTATAGAAAGGCGGAGTGCTATTTTTGCTAGGATCTTTGGGATATAGCCTGCCATCTAACCAAAGATCAAGATTATTCTTTCCTTCAAACATGAGTATATGTTTCGTAGACTTTGTAATGGTAATGGGTTTTATTCTCTTCCTTATTGGTTCATACTTGCTATCCAACTCAATATGAAGATGATAGAGAGGCCTTTTACTAGAGCTACAAAGATCATTGGATGACTGATCCATAGTTAAGGATGTGATTAGAAGATTGAATTGAAAAAGTATGCGAATTAGAAACAAGAAGGAAAACAAAGAAGAAACTAGTAAGGATGGGAAAGAAAGAAGAGAGTGAGAATGGAGGGAAGTAATCAAACGTTGAACAAAATTTAAATTGAATACTAATTTTCGCTTTAATGAGGATGAGTAAGATCTTCATTATGACAATCTTTGTCACCTTTATAGCGGCCTAGATTTCTAGGTTTGATGTGACCATGAGAATATCGTGACAATGACTTATTAACAATTTTAGATACATTTACTTACCAAAATATAATTTTTTTAAAAAATAAAAAAAGTTTTATTTCCTAAAATATTTTGTCTCTCTAGGATCACTTACAGGGAATTTTCAAGACCTCAAAACTCCCCTAATGTTCGTTCTCTAGATGTACCGTGACAATGCCACAGTTCCTATTGAAGGTCCAAAGGAATTCCACACACTTCTCGTAGTGAACGGCTTGGCCCACCTTCTCCACGTACTTATGCAGCTTACACTGCTTCACGAGTTGCTTGATGGTTGGCTCTTCCATTATGATGTCTTCCAAATTCAGGATGTGCCTGAACTTGAAGTGGCTGTAGGCCCTTGTTTCCATTGAGAGGCTGTACTTCGCCTACTCCTCATCCGAGAATGGCAGCTTGTTGGTTTTCTCCTGTCCTATAATTGTAGGCGCATGTCATGAAGCCATGCTTACAATTAGTTATCTTAAAACAACTTCTTGCGGAAAGATTATGTGCTTATGGGCAATTGAAATGCTTAAGTATAGAAAGAGACTTTTCCTTTAAGCAGTTCTATCCATTTTCAAAAAATTATGACGCTTTTCCTCAATCACGAGTTGATTTTCATCCACTCTTTTCCACTTTTGGACATTGATTGAGGTTTTTTTTTGCATGTTTCATTCACCTTACATGTTTGATTCACCTTACCTATTTGATTCATCTTACCTGTTTGATTCACCATCTTACCCTCTCCCTATTGGAAATGAGAAGAATCCTTCCTAAGATTAAGGTTTGAGAGAGCAAGGGCATTCAGTGCGTTCTTGTACTATTTTACTTTCGCATGAGCCAATCATAGAAGTTCGGATTGTATTCTAGATTAGCATAGCGGTCCATGTCAAAAGGACGGATGCCTACTTGAGTGATGTAGGTGAGAACATCCATGAGAAAGTCACCAGAACTGGCAATGTGTAACTTCTCCTCAGTCAGAATGTGATCTAAATATGGGTGGGTCAGAAGATTCTCTTCTAGGGATTGGTTACAAACAGTGATCAACACCCTATATAGGATATTGAAGTTACATGAGCAGAATACTCTGAGGTTTTGATGGCACGTCGTTGCTCAACGTTGGTCATGATTTAGTAGCCCTCTTGCTCCCATTGAATTCGGAGAGCATACCATTGCCTCAAGAAGGAGGATTCAGAGTCGGCTAGCTTTGTGAGCTCTTCTACCTCTTGGCTTGTTGCAAAAACTTTGCTTCTGTGATATGATGGGATCAACCGTTGTGTGCAAGCTTGCTCTCAAGAGATCTCATTGTCAATCAGTTCCTTGGCTACCTCGGGAATCTTAATGAACACAAACTCATAGTTCTCCCAAGTGCATGGTAAGGAGTGCACTTCCACTGTTAATGTCTTATTAAGGAGGCCTAAGTCTAGCCGTTCATAGTTCAGGGTTTGAGGTCTGCAACAATGGGAGGTTGGGGTTTGGTTGAGCTGGATAGCTTAATTGCTGATGTCGGACTTTTGGGTTGTTCAATGGGGAGTTTGTTGGCCACTTGTGTGATAGGCTGGTCTTGCGGCTCGATTGATGTACTACTCTCACTATGGAGCAGTTGGAACAATGGAAATGTTAGGTTGAGTTAACTTAGGACCGCGGGCCAAGTAGTTTGCGGCTTTGGTTAATAGACTCCGTGAGGCTCTATGGATTTGGTGCTTTTTGGAGCAATAGATTTCTCATCCCTGGTTGGCTCACCACTTTTTGGAGATGGGCTAGAGGGCTTGGATTGAGGAGCACTCGTACCGTTCCTGGACTTGGGCAACCAAATCTAGTTGTTGCCTTTATAATAACCTTGAGCGTGCAATAGGTTTTTGGGTATCCATTGTGTCTTGACTGTTCATCTACTTTGGTGCACCAACTTTTCCTTCTAGGCCTAGGATGTGATATTTTGTGGTCATGGTTTTGTGATGGTTGGCTTCTAGGCGGTTGCGGTTGTCATTTGGGCACCCATTTGAGCTCCTTCTCAATGGTCTTGGATGTGTCTCCTTTAGGCTGCAGCCAACTTGTCTTTGCAGGATGGGTCAAGTTACAACCCCCCTCCTTAGACCTTGCATTAAGTTCCTCCATTAGTGGCATTGCATCCTTTGATGGAGTTGTGCTGCCCTTATTGAAAGCCATCACTATCCGAACATGCCAATGGCAAGGTGAATGCGCTATAAGTTATAGTCAACATTGCAGTGTGCTTGTTTCTTAAATGTGTTTCCTAGTAGTGATTCCTTACTAGTTGTCTTAGTCTTAGGCATCACATAGAAGATCATAGGTAGGCTTTCAGTCTCGATAAAGATCGCTATTTTGCACTTTCCCAGCAGTAAGTAGGACTGTCCTCCAAATGGATTGAGTTTAGTGTTGGTAGTTTGCAGTTGGGGCTGACCAATGAGGGTACAATGATCTGTGTAAGGATGTTATAGTTAGCTCCCTCGTCAATGAGTGCGTCAAAGACGTGTGTCTTCTAGGCAGTCATTGATATGCATAGGTAGGCAGGTGCCACCACTTCCTCAACCCATCTTCAATTTTTTTATGGTGGCCACTTGTACCTTGATAGGGTTGGGTTGTCTATGAGAGCTCCTTGCCATCATGCAGATTGGTACTGGGGGCACTAGGCTTACCAATTGCCTTAGTGGCTTGTTCATACTCCTCACTATCCAAGAATGGCAGATCCATAATGGCTAGCACATGCATCCAATATCGCTCATCCTCTGGACAAGGGATATACTTGGTGAGTGGTCTGGTGAGTGGCTTATACGATTTTCTAACTTGTGCATCACCCTTTAGCATGGTTGAGATGGCATCTAAATCAACAGGCATAGTATTCCAAGTGTCCATGTCTATCCTTACCGCTTCCATTCAGTTACCTAGGAAGATCAGACCATTGCCTTAGTCTTCTATGACTCGTGCGTCATGCATCTAGGGTTGGCCTAATAGGATGTTGTAATCTACTCCCTTCATGACAATGAAGTTCACAAAAAATTGGACACCTCCAATCTTTAACAGCCAATTCTTCAACACTCCGAATGGCCTAACTTTCATTCCATTGGCCAATGTAACATTCAACCTAGCATTCTCGACATGTGGGTTACCCCAAGCTTGGAGTACTGCATAGCTAAGCACACTGACTCTTGCGCCCATATCCACGATCCCTTTTCGTGTGGCATCTCCTAATGCTATGACAACTGGTAGGAGTGAATGCATCTTTGTGCCCTCCCAAAAATCATTAACATCATTTGTTTTTAATCCAACCATCTTTATTTAATATTAAGCTAAATGCCACCCCTTGGAAGATAAGGTACTAGCCTTAGGTGCAAGGTCAGGACCTAGGGTCTAGACACTCGACGGCTGGCAAGTGGTTTCTACCACAATACTTGCACTAGATGTGTGGCCGTAGTGGTCTCCTCACCATTTCTTGTAGCCTTGTTTGCAAGTTTTCACATCGATTTGTGGGGGGGGGGGGGGGGGGGGGGCATTTTTTTCGGCGGCCTGCAACAGCCGCCACCCCTCCTCCATCACGATTTTTCAAAGGGGGGGTGCCCCTTCGCAAAGGCACCCCCTCATTTCTCAATTTTTTGGATACCTCCCAATTCTTGACCGGCCTTTTGGCCTTTTCCCTGCCTCTCGCGCATATGGTGTCCAAATCGCAGTCTGAAAATTTCTGTGAGCTCGTCTCGGCATCCCGCACTGACTGATAGCTCCATTGACCGCCACAAGCGCATGGAAAAATTACTAAAAATCCGCAAGTGTTGCCCAGGCGTCCTTAGAGCACTTTGACGCTTAAAATCATCCTAGATCGAGCCGCCACCTTTGACATTGAATATTTTTCCCTTGATATTCATAATTTTTAGCTATTTTTAAGCAATTCCCAGCACCAAAATTTTGCTCTCACCTCCTTTCTGGATGCCTTCATCCAAATGATGGTTGGCCCATCTCTTTAGGATGGATTCCATTCGGGAGGCATAAGCTTCTACTCTTTCTCCAGAGGACTGAACTCCTCTCACATCCACTCTTCAAATCCTTCATGCCTAAATTTAGTGAGGAATGCCAACTTCAGGTTCGTCCCATGTGCCAAAAGTTTCTGCTACTTGTCTCACATACCATTGAAATGCTGTGTCTTTCAAAGTGCGGGGAAGACTACTAACCAATGCTCAAGAGTTCTGGCATTGTTAGCCACACATGCTACCATAAAATCTGCTACATGAAGTTCAGGGTCTTCATTGGACTCTCCCTTAAAAACTGGCAATGGGACTACATTTGTTGGCCTGTCATCAATATTTCTAGGATGAATCTAACTAGGAAGGCGATCTTGAGTCACCATGGGGACTTTTGTAAAGAGTACTTTTAGGGCGTCAAAGGAGGCTTTTGCTGCAAGCTTGTTCTCAGCCTTGATTCTTGCCTTCTCTCTTCTCACATACATCTGGACTCATTCTAACACTTGCATCTTGATTGCGTCATTCATCAAGGGGTTGGCTCTAACGAGTTGGTCTATACTCAATAGAATAGAATCAGAGAGGGGCTTCAGTCTCTCTGGATGATTCTCTGGCCAACATCTCTTCTACTTCCTTCTTTTCAACATCTCTAAATTCAACTTTCAAACCACTATAGAAGGGGAGATATTCCGTTCTGAAATTATTAAAACTTATTCTTCTTAGGATCGTTGTTGTGCTATCATTATAATAATGTCAGCTTCTGAGGGTTTCAGCAATGTATGTTGTGAAAAACACTCTGTCTACCAACTTCCAGTGGGTTGCTAATTGGACAAATAGGAGGCTGTCAGTGCACCAAGTATCCCATGTATCTTGCTGTTGAGCATCCAGAAAAAATTCTAGCTCTTTTCTTTCTTGTTTTTATGAACCTCCACAGACCACAACTCCTAAATCTTCTTCACAATCTCCCACTTGATGATGTCTGGAAACTTCTCAATGAATGCCAAATCTTCCATGGATGGTCATTCTTTTTGTTTCTACTCTTCAGTTTGTTCCCAAACAATTTTCCACCAAAATGCACGTCTCTGTTGCTTCAACAAGAAGAGAAAATAGTCCACCACATAAAACTTGCATCATGATGGTAATATGTTTCCGCCATTGTGGGATAAAATTCTTGTAGAAAGTGGCTTTGGCAATAAGAATCTCCAACTCTTTAGTGGAAGAAGGAACTTTGGAAACATCGATTGAATTGTTCTCTTCTTGGCAATGCCATTTCCTTCATTTTTAGCCTCTTTTGATGCTTGTTGATGATGGCAAGTTTTTCCCGATTGCGCACCAACCACTTGGAGCCCCAAGAGAGACACCAAGGAAGAGGGGATTCTACTACAAGAAAATCTATCTTGTAACATCAACAAGCTTTTATTTTATTCTTTTGATGACCAAAACAAGGAAAATAGTAAATCTTCACGCAGCATCATAGTAGATATCTCCCACGAATTTGATAGAATCAACCATAATCTTCAACATCCTCATAGAATCCATCAATAGAACAAGGAAAACAAAAGAATACACCAATTTTGAATGGAAATCAATCACATATTATTCATCTTCATTGTCTTCATAGTTTTCTCTCTCAATCTCTCATAGATAGACACATTCTTTTGATAGAATTGGCTATCTCTGACTCTCTCTCTCTCTCTCTCTCTCTCTCTCTCTCTCTCTCTCTCTCTCTCTCTCTCTCTCTCTCTCTCAATCAATCAATCAATCAATCAATCAATAGTACATCATCTCCTCACTACAATACTCAAGAATGGCACTTAATAATCCTTCTTAGGTCATGTATGCACCTCCCAAGAGGTATAGGAGGTATGAAAAGGCACTAGGGCCACTACAGTGTCTCTTCATAGCTCACTACTGTCACTGTCACTTCAGTCTTCTCTTCAATCTTCAACACCTACTTCTTCCATTTTTTTTAGCTCTTTTGAACTTAGATTCATCCTTTCCAAAAGTTAGAAAACTTTCCTAAACTCACACATACATTCTATAGAATACTTACAAAAGATCTACAGAACATAACAGAATAGAACAGGGACAGAGTAGAGACAGAGGCTTTATAGAAGGTCTACAAAGGGTTGCAGAAGGTCATCAGAGAACAACAGATCCTCATAATTCATACTAAAACCATTCCAAACTATCAAAAACTATTCAATAAGCTTTCAAAATACCTCAACCTTCATCAATCATCAATCCATGCTTCATACAGAGAAGAAAATCAGAACAAAATAGAAGCTAAATAGAAGGTATCAGAGCCTCAACAAAACCTACTAGAACATCACAGAGATTCATATTTCCACTAAGAATCATCATGAGATTCCAAAACATAATCAATATCATCCAAAACACTCTCAAACACTTCCAAAACAACCAAACATCACTCAAAATCCATCAAAAATCAACCATTCAGACCTCAAAAACAACAAAAATCAACCAAAAATTCAGTGTTTTCCCCCTCTCAACACCACTATAGGGGATAACCAAGTAGCTTCATTTACCGGTTTGATGAACCCAACCCTCAAAAGCTTGTCAATTTCTTATTTGACCTAGTTGGCATAGTTAAGGTTCATTCTATACCTTTTCTAAATGATTGGCTTAGCGTCTTTCTTTGAATTTATCTTGTGCTGACACATAGCTGGATCAAATCCTTTCATGTCCATATAATCCTAAGCAAAAATATCCTGAAACTCTTTGCACAACTTGATAGGATCTTGCTTGACATTTTCTTCCACAAAAATACTGACCTTAATGGGTTTTGCCTCCCCTTCCATATTCAAATTAACCTCTTGGACCTCATCTTCAACTACCCTTGTGCAGATTTTCTCATTGTGTAAACATATCTAAACAAGGATACCAAGCTAAAGATAAGTTACTCATGCATAATATCCATGACTCATATATGAATACTTGGTTTACTCTATAATACGTAGGGGGAGAAAAACATGCATCTCCATAAGTAACATTCAAAACTAAGCATAATATCTTCCTCGATTCTCTTCCTACTTGAAGATAAGATTATAAAGAAAAAAAACCTCAAGAATCATACCTCGATCATACATATGGTGGAAGACATCCATCTACATAAATTACATCCAAAATTAAGCATCATATCTTCCTCTATGCTCTTCATAGTTTACTTTAAGATTATTAAGGGAAAAAAAATCTCAAGAATCATACTTGGATCATACGTATGGTGGAAATACCTCCAATTGAAATAGTACATTGGTGGAGAATAGCCATGAATCTCATACTACTATTGGAGGATTTGCTTAAAAACCATGCATTGTAAATTTTTGTAAAAACTCAAGACCAAAGGCCTAGCGCACAAGATAATGAATCGAGTATACAAGATGGAAGTGTACAAGTAATAACCATAATTTCATATGATAAATTTAACTTTTAAAAAATCATGTATAATACTCACAAATTGAGAAGAACACTGTAATGAGTGTCGACAATGGCTATGAGGCTTCCCCCATGTATGGTTATTACAACTTTACATCTATTTTGTGATGTGGGTGTGTGTGCATCCTTATGTCATGAAGGAGGAAGATACAAAATAGAAGAGCAACCCAAAGAGAGAGCTTCCCCTCACATGAGCATGATCATATTGAAGAAAGAGAATCACTAAGAATAGGGATACATGGACAACTTTTGCTAAAAATATGGATATATTCACTTTCACACCTTTATGGCTATTCACACTCAAAAACACTTAACCTTTACAAACAAAAGTCAAATTCCAAACTAGAGTCATATGCTAAATCATGCTAATAAAAACTCTAATATTGTAACCTCACTAATGTGACTCCTGCCAATAAATATTTGAAACAACTCTATGTTCCCACCATCATTAATAATTTGTATTTTCCTAATGAGGAGGGTTTTCCCCCAAGTGGCTAGATTGTAGCACTAATAGAGATAAGATCTAGTTATGATAATTTGCTACAAATATCATGAGGTAGTATATCACGGTCTCCATCTTCACTTATCTACACTTGTGAATTCCCTCTTGCAAACTAGCCAAATATGTAGGTAGACTAGTGTTAGTATGGGTTTATGATCATCATACATAAACATACTTGTTGGTGCTAGAAAAATCATTAAAGTTACAGACAATGAACAAGTAGGATCTTAGTCACATCTTGTTAGTTTTAATGATTGTGAATCACTTTTTATACTATGGGATTTTCTTATTCTAGAGGAATGTGTATAGACTCTCTACATGATCTAGATCTAGAAAAGATGGATGGTTTCTCTATGCTCATTTTCCTCCAACCAAGTTCTAATAGCTTCTTAGTAGACTTGTAATCATACTCTTACATATGGATTATCATAACTTCTATCATGGTCTTTAAGAGTAGGTCTGGATCACAATTCTTTTACTAACCCAGTGGGTTCTACTTTGAAGCTTAGAGGTTTTGTTGGTGTTTTGTCTACACTAGGTTTGGTTGCTATGATGTCATTGTTCTTTGTTTTTGCTACCATGCTTCTTAGATATCCTTTTTTCTTTCTTCTCCAACCCATCGGCTAGTAGCATTGAGAGGGATTAGATGAGACATCTCATTGAACTTTTCTCCATGTGAATAGAGGGGTTTCAATGTTGTGATTGCATCATTAAGCAATGTGTTAGGTTAGGATAATTTGCATACATGTACATTATATACTAGTTAGGGGACCTCTAGTCAACGAGTTTCCTTTTTAGGTCCCTCCCATTGATTTAAGACTATTTCCAGACTTTTTAGTGGAAGAATGCTTTTGTGCATTAGCAGACCTTACAGATTGTGCCATCTTCCAAAGGGTGAGGTTGCTTCCTTGAGTAGTGTACACACTTAGGTTTCTAGATTTTACCTATGAAATTTACTCTTAAGCTACACTTCACATGAAAAAACTGCTTCAATTTTGATTGATCAAGATGTAACTAATACCTTATTGATCAAGTTTGTGGATTTGTGCTTGTAGCTAAACTGCATGTACATGAGCTTCAATAATTCTAGTGGCAATAGGGGTGTAACTAATACCTTGTTCATTGATCAAGTTTGGGGATTTGTGGTTGTAACTAAAGTGCATGTACATGAGCTTCAATAACTCTAGTGGCAATAGGGGCATAAGAAATCAACAATTTGCATTAAAATCCTACCCTTGTAGTATTTTTCTCCATAAGGATTTAACACCCATTTTTTAAATTTTGCACTATTTGTGCACTCCTTGAGAAGCTTCAAGAGGCACCCTTGAGTTAAAGTCCCAATGACAAGAAATGCTTTAAGCTTCTAAACTAGGGGATAGTTAAAGTGGAAAAGTAGTGGGAGAGGTTTCAAAGGGAGCAAGCCAACTAGTTAAGGATTGACAGCAATAATGTGGGGGATTTGAGCTCAAATTCCACTTGGGGTTACTCAAAATTTTTGTACTACACTACTTTTCTTTAGACCACTTTGTGAATTAGTTTATTGCCACACTAATATACCATTTCCATGTTGTCAAAATGCGCCATTTTTCAAAGGGTAATGTCACTGGTAGACATCACAATGCTTTACATATTGAAAAGAATCCTAGAAGATCATTGACCACACTAGTATGCCATGGCATGAAAGGCCTTTTGGGCTCTAGTGAAATGTTCTCCACATGTTGAATCATGATATAAAATGAATGGAACTCTTTAGGTACCAGACACTGATGATATAACTCATCCATACCCCTTCTATAGAAGACACCTAGTATCAAAGAATAGTGAAGTGCTTGTTACTTAGTCTTTCTCTATCTTTCTAATCGAGATAAAATTTCCACTAGGTTGCATGTAGATAAGTATTGTGTAATGGAGGCATACCATGAAGAAATAGAGCATGCATCAATCTTACATAAATCCTCACATTGACTAATTTTTTATCACTCTTCTTTCAACTCATTGAAGCCCATTAAACATTCACCAATCCCCTATAACTTCAATTATGGCTTACTTCAAGTCTTATAATCAATTTGTTGCAAGGAGATCAACCATTTGTTTAGGTAGTTAAGGGGTTGAAGCTTATTTAAGAATAAATGTAAGCCCTTGGTCTTTCTGAAAAGTTCCACCTTCTCATACATGATATAATGCTTGAACTTCTTAGTAGTAGTAGAAAACATAGCCAAAAAAACCTTCTCTAGATATCTATAATGAAACTTTGAAACTTTTGACTTTTGGCTTGCAAATGCAATATTGATATAACTATGCTTCCCAAATCTAGAATAGGCAAAAATTGATATTATGCACTATTGCAGCTATAAAGATATAGAAAATTTCTCCTTTTTTAGGAGCCTTTAGAAGTTGCATTTTGGATCATTCCGACTTTACATCCTCAAACACCACCTTACATGGTTCTTTCCACTCAAAGACATGGTTGTACAATATAATATTCATCAAAGGCAAAGACCACTCAACCAAGGCATTAATAAACCCTTGATAGTATCTTAGTGAGATAAAACGAAACTTTGAACCTCCCTAGGGATAGTGGGTGGGCTCATTGCTATAATGATAGCTATGTTTTCAAGATTGGTCAACACAACCACACTGACAACACATCCTACAACAAGAAACCATGGGGCAATCCAAATATGCACTTCCATAGATTAAGTGTAATACAATACTCTCAACACCTCTCAAAACATTTTCAAAGAACAATTTGTAGATTCTGGGTCATTGCAATTCTAAAATCATCTATTAATATATTAAGCTCCTCTAGTGAAATATTATACCAAAGGTCTAATTGGTCATCCACCAACCAATTTTGGATATCAATAGAATGTAAGATCCTTGGTTGTTCCCATAAGAGATGATAGCTTGGTCTTCTAGTGAATCAAATCATGGAGAAGTCAAGGATACACTTCACAATATGATCTATCATCACATGCATTTGGATAACTATCCCCTTGGTTGTCTTAGACTATCATCATCCACATTCAAGATGGTGGTGACATCTTTCTAAATGGGTAGACCCAGCCTCTCAAACAAGTCCACACTCATAATGTTTATGGAAGAGAAAGGATCTACCACTATACTTTTGATCTAGATGCCATCCACATAACCCTCAACTTTAGGGAAATGCTTCTCATAACCATTATAGGCTCCATGACATAATCAATTCATAGGATCTTCTTGAACTCCTTAAGGACATTTGATGATGATCAAATTCATTGTAGCAAGTTTACATCTGATTTGACTTCACATAGGGCATTTGCTAAGTCAATAGCTATCTCCTTCTTTTCCTTTCAAACTATTCTTTCTTCTGGCATCATAAGGGCCTTAGCAAGATCTTTGGCATTTGATTTACACTTTCTATGATCACCATTAGGTTTTAGAGGATCACCCGAGTGTTTATGTCTATGACTTTCTTGTCACCGACACTTGCTTTAGATCTCCATTAGGGTTAGGTTTACAAGTACTAGGGTCGGCCTTCTAATATTCTTTCATTCTTTGACCCCTAATAACTATCCTAGCATAATTAGCAGTAGTATTTCCACTTATCAAAAGTGTATTAACTAAATTAACCTCATTAGGCATCTCCTCAAGGGTGGCTTTTCTCCTCTACAAGATTTTTCAGGGGCCCTCCCCTCATGTTTCCCTCATTTTCTCAATGATTGATTGGCCCATAATGTTGACTTTCTTGTTGAAGGACTCTTATTTGACTCCAAAAAGTATTCATCCTATGACCTGACTTTCTACATATATCACACTTTATGTGTGGGTAATTATGTGAAAGGTGTTAATTGCCACACCACTTATAGGTAATTCTTCATGGCCCCTCTTCATCAAACTTTCTAGTGCCCATCAAGTTTTGTTTCCACTTAAGAGAGTTTACGTCCACTGTGATTTGATCGTATTGATTCATGATCATGTCACTGTAGTGTCTCTGTTCCACAATATTAGATGCAAATAGTTCATATCCATGAGCTTAAGTAGTCACCCCCACATTAGGTTCCACTATTTGTAAAGGGTTAGGTAATTGTAAAGTTCCTAAGTTTACCAAGGGAGCCTGTCCACTACTTGTGGATGTCATAGGCATTCACTAAATTATATTGGGCATCCTAAGGGTAAGAAATTGTAGAAACCATTGATTTAAGGATCCCTCAGTTTGACCCATAGAACTACTAGGTAATGCGGGCATTGACTTATAACTTGTTAACACTATATTTGACATTCCAATGGGAATCAAGAGACTTTTCCCTCTCATTGCATAAGCTACTTGGATTCTAGATTCTATCCCCTCTACTGAAGTTGTAATTGCATCTATATCATTAAGCATAGTGTTATTCAAGTAAAATTGGATTGTAAAGTCCAACACCCTTAAGAAGAACTACAGTTTAGCATCAGCAAGATGTAATGGGATGGTTGTAATCCAAGCAACAAAACACCTTGTAGAACACTTGAGCATATGCCTTTACGTGTTCATTAAACTCTTAGCGAGTCTCATTAAGTACACATAGCCATTATTATACAACTTTTTCAAGAGATAATTTCCTATGAAAAGAGGTATAAAACACCTCCATAATGGCAATTGAATTAGTTGCAATGTGATATATCATTGCACTACATTACCTTTAAGGTGACATGCTCCAAAACATCATGTGATAGGCTTCCTCATTTATTTGACAGTTAAACTTCAACTTTTGGAAGTTCTTGATCTGTAATTTAGCATCCTCATTTATTCCACCATTAAACATTTGTAGCGGATACCCTAAAGTGGGTAGATCCAATATCCCTACTTGGATTTGGATCATTTATGCAAGTATTAACAATGGTGGTTATGCCATACTTGGTGAACTAATTTAAATATATTAAACTATCAAAAAGAGGGGCATGTGCAGAATGTCTTTGCTCATCTTCTTAATAATCATGCTTCATGCTCCTCTTGCTAAATATGAGGGGTCTCTAGTTTTCACTCTCACTCTTACCTAAGCAACTCTCTCTCTGCTTCTAAGTGAAAGAGGCATATACATGAGAATCTCACACTCAAGCACACTCTCAGACCCTACAACCCAACCAACAATGACTCTACAGCCATGAGTGACTAGGAGACTCACCAAAGAACCTCACACTACCTAGAATGCTACATTTTGAGTCCAATCCCTGATTGCCTCGCCTCAAATTCCAAGCAAGGAGCTTCCCAAACATACATGTATAAACATCCCTCATAACAAAGACATGCACCTTTGACTATCACAGCCTCTACTACAAGTGTCCTATCTGGTTTGGGTTGGTTCCTACAGCAAGTCCCATCTTTGATTCGTAACATGTCACTTATTCCACTCTTTCCTACTTAACTCTCTAAACACCCACAAATCTATCACACCTTGGACCTCCCCACAGACACTTGATCAAGGGAAAGAAATTATGATGCATTCATATATGCAAGATGTAACATTTAATGCAATAGTTATATGTCACGTGGTCAAACAAAGTTTTCAAAAATCAACATACATGTGCCAAGCATATCTCTATACTTTCCATTTGTGCATCTATACATATTTCTTCATTGCTACACATAAGGTATTGAGCCTTCTTATCTCCTACCACCTTAAGCAAAAATATATCACATATATGTCCTCAGCATTCCAAACAAAGAATTTTAGCATACAAAGATTGAATCATTACATTCCTTCTTAACCTTAGGCACAATGGAAAACACTTAGGCTACCATGGTGTTACCGAAATATCATGTATGTTATAAATTGAGAGTCTTTCCACATTTTTGATAATTTATGAACAATATATGACATGTTTCATGATTAGAGAAACATTTTTAATTTTATTGTAGGTTTTTAAAAACCATTTAAGATAAATTTTATCATGAAAAAATGATATTTATCATATCTAATGAGAAATTTCCATGAAAATAGATAACTCAATGTAATATTTCCACACAATTAAAAGTTATTTGCTTAGTTCGAAAGTTAGTTACTCAACTAATAAGTTAGTGAGGTTATTAACTAAAGTAAAAAAATTAACTAATGTTTAAAAATTAATAAATAAATAAAATCGAGAGTTATAATTTTACATTTTTCTCAAATTGACAAGGATTGTAGCCACCCTTCACAGAAGTTACAACGTGAACAACCGTTATGAGCTATATTAATCACTAGTGTTAATGTGTATAGTATGGATGGTCTAAAAATATTAGATTTTTGGACAAGACTAGTATATTTTAGATATTATCCTAATAGGATATGGAGATTTCTATAACTAGATGCCATGAAAAAAAGCAAGTGATTTTGTAGCTAGTGTTGGAGATTTAATACAAAAAAAGAGGGATTTGTGAAATCATGCTTGCCGCGATTGCAATTTGTAGGTAGTTTTGCAGGTAGTAAACAACACTTCAAACAGGGAGAGAAAGAAGGAGTGATCTAGAAGATTTCTAATCAAGCATCCTAGGGTTTTACCCCCCTTTCGAAGCCAATGGAACCATCAGATTTATGATTTGAGCATCAAATCATTGATTTTTCCAAGATCCCCTCCACAAAGAGCTCTTTTTCTCAGCCACAAACCCTCTTCTCTAATTCACTATAAATATGAGGCATGGGAGGCACAAGGAAGCACAAGGAGACCCCGAGAGGCTGTGAGAGAGAGCTAGAGAGAAGGATACCTGCAAAGAGATTGTGAGAAGGAGCGAGAGAGAGAGAGAGAGAGAGAGAGAGAGGAGTTACCCCGAGAGGCTACAAGGGAGAGAGTTAGCTCAAATTTCCATATCTCGATCTTCGACTTAGCCATCTTCTCTTATGCTCTCCCATCTCAAATCTATTCCATCTTCTTTATCTCTTGAATCTACTTGCGAACGATGGCCTCCAAGCGATGAATGTCGTGTGTGGATGGCAATCCTACAACGAGCAACAAACGAAGCTTCGGGCGAAGGCATCATTGTCAATCCAACTACGGTACCGATCATAAGTATTTCCAAATTCATAGATGCTTACTTTGATTCTTTTTGAGATACGTTATGCCCCATACTATGATGCATGAGTATAGGTCATCGAAAATGATAACTTTCATCTCACATATTCAAAAGATGGAGCTTGCAAAGTGCATGTATCAAGGGAAGTTAATTGCTCCTAGTTACATATGGCTTATTCGTTGATAGAGAAATTACAAGGAAGAATCGGTCAGGGGTTATGCATGTCATAATAGTAAAAAGAATGACATTAAAAATTGTGCATACAAGTATTACACAAAATTTACATAGAATTTTACTCTTTGATCCCAAGGGGGAGAGCAGATATGCGATGGATGTTATCGCATCTATTCTTGCATTGTTTGGGAAGAATACAATTGGTTTTATTGGTTGATCGAATAACATCCTAAATGCTTTTATATTCAACTAATTGTTGAATTGTCATTTGGATGATTATTCCAAGTGCTTGTGATTTATGGTAAATGCATGGTAAGGGTCTATGATGACAAGTTGCCATGGGAATAAATGAATGTTTTCTGAAAGATGATATTAGGGCTGAATGCCTTGTTTGTGCTTGATTCTTAACTAGACTAATTAATAAAAGATATTTTGCACAGTGGATCATCTCCAAGATTGCACTGTGGATCAACCCGAGAAGGGCACTGCTTGATTCATGGGCCGAAGGTCGAGTGGTGAAATGGCCAACCATGGGAATGATGTTTCACTCCTAGACAGCTTGCGAGTTGAAGACCTCCGTGGCTCCCAACGTTTGGGCATGTTGGGAGATTCTATTCTAGACAAAGGATAGAATTTGTGGTGCCATGTGATTTGGACCAGTTACTTGTGCTGGGCACAGAAGGAATACATAATTTCTCCTGTATGGGTAGGAGACAAAGATTAACTTGAAGATAAGTTAAGGAACTTGTTTGAACTTGTTTGTCAATAGATTGCTTGCTTTATATTCGTATCTATGCTATAAATTACACGAACGAGCCCCATTTCCTAAAAGGCTTAATTAAGCAAGCTGATTTTAAATGTCATACATAAATGGGATAGGACCTAATTAGATAACTAAAGAATGCCTATTAAGGGAAGCGGGTGGACGGAACCCTCGATAGGTCGACGACAGGGTGGTCCCAGAGAAGTGGGAGGCTTCTCACAAGGTTTTACTGACGATCGACCCTTAGAAATTGTTAGGATAGAACCCCGATTCATGCCATTTTAGGGGACTAGAATAGGACTATGCCCTACGCGCAGAGAGGTCGAGCAGTGCATCCCTCTCATTTCCCATTTTCTTCGAACCAAGTGTGGTATGGGTTTACTTTGGCTTGGGTATCTTTGCGTAAAGTAGAATGTCTAGGACATGTCTAGGACCCGACGCTAGAATGCTGTCAGGAGACCTTGGCCACTAGGAGCCTAGATTTTAGGTCGATCCTAGTGGATTTGGCTGCGAACGTTCTGTTGCGAGGCAGATTCGGGAAACCCTAGGTGACAAACCCTGACACATTCCATGGGAGTGCCGGGCACAGTTGATGGATCGCTAAAATATTCTTGGATAGCCGATAGGTGGGAACGTTACACTCAAAGAAATTGATTCCATAGAAACACAATAGATCTTCACATAAACAAACTATGCATAAAATATACGCCCTTACCTGTAAAAATGACAAATACCATAACACGTATGTATAGATCACAAATCTCCAAGGCCACTGAAGATACAAAGTCTTCATTATGCTTTACCACATCTCTCCATCCAATCAATTTTCACCCTTCAAGTCCTCCTTCATTCTGGTTTCTCACCTCCCTTGTGTAGAAACTAGTATTAGTGGCTATGGAGAGGGAGAGAAAAAGACTGGTTTTTGGAGGAGAGAGGAAGAAGGAAATCTTTGATTTTCAAATACTCCATTACATCAAGAAAGAATGGTATAGATGTGTTTTTCTCATCAAATAGAATTAGATTATGGTATTTATTATGATGGGATTGGTAACGATCATAAGAATCAAACCCTCCACAATGATGGCATGGATTTCATGATGGCACCCTATTCTTTTACGTTTTTCTTCTTTCCTTCTTCTTCATATGATTCATTTTCCCATGCTTTGGTATCTTGGAGTTGTAACCCTTCACCCATTGAGATGGCAAGCTCAACACATGCGGACATTCATGATGGACCGCCTGGCTAGATGGGTCCACACATCTACACTTAGCACGTTGGTAGTCATCATGATACTCACATGGCCACTAACTTATCACTTAATATATTTAGTTTGTTACACCTACTTACAATTGGAAAAGATATAGCACCAGTCGATTAGTGTAGTTTGTTATGCATTGTTTGACTTAGTAGGCCACTTTCCTTTATGTTGTATCTTACATATACTTTGTACACATTGTATAGTGTATGAAAGAAGGAGAAGAAATCAGCAAGAAAACGTTTTGGCCTCCATCTCTCTTCTTGTGTTCTTGAATGAGCTTCCTCTTGTGTATATAGTGTGCGTTTGGCACAATAGCGCAATAAGTCCCCCCACCACACGATTCTTGACATGGTATCAGACCGGCACCACTGAGAGAGGATGATTTTGAAGGCTAAATTGAAGGAGAAGAAGCAAGGTTTGAGCAATAGAAGCTCTCCCATTCTTCCACTCTTTCTCTTAGATAGTGCTTGTGGAGGCATCGGAAGCAGGGTAGAGTGAAAATCTCATATTACTATGAGATTTGGTGTGTGAGCAGAGCACTGTATATTCTAGAGCCATTTTAGAGTTGCAAGGTTACGGATAATAGTTTTAGACCCACAAGGTTGCGGATAGCAATTTCAGGGTATATTGTGATTTCGACAGTATTGACCGAAAGTGGGTGCATAGGTTACAGATTTTGAATCTGTAAATTTTTAGGTGTTTTCAAAGAAGAAAATACAAGTTTTATCCGCAAATAGGTTACAGATTACATGTATTATATTGAGCAATTAATGAAAAAGGCTGCTTGGTGAATTGTTGTGCACTTGTTGTGAAAGGTTGTAGAAGACTAGCTTGCTATGTTGTATCATTTTTTGTGATAATGGTAGAGAACAATGAAAATCCCATCATTAAGAAGCTCAAAAAGCTCAACTACCCTTCATGGAAGCTCCATGTTATAAACTTCCTCATTGGAAACGGTCTTTATGAGTTTGTTTTAGGTGAAGAAAATGAGCCAGAGCTGAGTATCCCTCTAACTGTAGATGAATTCAAGGCATGGAAAGAATGGAATGCAAAGGACAAAAAGGTGATGTATTGGCTATTTGTAGTCATTGATAATACTATGCTGGGACATATCAGGAATGTAGAAACTTCACATGTAGCTTGGACAATTTTTAAGAACATATTTTCAATAAATACAAAGGCAGGAAAGATTGAACTCAAGCAAGAGTTGAATACCTTGAAGAAAGGGAAAATGTCTATCAATGAGTATGTTTTGAAGGTGAGGAGCCTTGCAGATGCTTTAGCATTGATTGATGCAATGCACGATGATTATGATTTTGTTTTATCCACTTTGAGTGGCCTTAATAATGAGAAGGCATGGAAATCATTTATCACTCTGTATATGTACATAAGTTATTTTCAAATTTTGATGAGCTGGTCTCTCTCATGATTACTGAAGCGATTAATATGCAAAGTGACTCGTCTGAAAGAAATGGTCAACATATCCAAGAATTTTACTCAAGTTTAGGAAGGGGACAGGGTAGATCCTCTTTGAGAGGCCATGGTATTTGATGTGCTGGCGATAACTAGCAAAACATGTTCAATCAGCAATTTGGTGAAATGCACATTTTAGGAGGCTAAGAAAACTTTAGAGGCACGGGAAGCTCTAGAGGAAGAGGTAGATGGAAGAACAGAGATTCTATAAATTCTGCTATTGTTTGCCATTATTATGGCAAGATAGGTCGTATTGCAGCCTCGAGGAAGTTACTATATGTATATCCTCTACATCACATGCATTCAAGGCCTATTTATAAATATCCTTATCTATGAATTTTTCCTAAATAAAACATAACCCTTTTCTATTCAATCTATAAATAACCCCCTTTATGTTACACCCTTTTGTATGTAAAAAAAATGTATAAAAATAATATTGAAAAATAATCTTATTTTGAACCCACGTGATCCACACATATATTCATGAGTAACTTACCCGAGATTGTAGCCAATTTTTATGCTAAGAAGGATGATATTCGCAATGGTAAATTGTAGCAAGGAAACTATGCATCATCTTCACGACAAAATGAAGACAAAAATGAGCGTTTGTTTGTTATGTAGCATATGATGAATGCAGTTACAGGAAAGGGGACACATGATGATGTATGGTATGTCGATTCAAGTGCATCTAATTATATGACCAGCCATGTTGAATGATTTGGTGAAGAGATGCATGACTTACAAAATCTAGGTTATGTGCAGGTCATGCCACCCAATTTCACACATTGGAAAGGTTCCCTTGTCCTTGCATGATGGCTTTGGAAGAAGCGTGCCTTTCTCAAAAGGCAGATCAAATATCTTAGATTTATTGTGTCAAATGAAGGAATCTTTGTAGATCCTACAAAGGTTAAGGATGTCCAAGGATGACCTCCACAAACTACTATTAAAGAAGTGCATAGCTTTCTTGGATTAACAGGTTGGTATAGGATTTTCATTAAGGACTATGCCTTAATTGTAGCACCCCTCACAAATTTACTGAAAAAGCAGGTTGGCATAGTGCGGATGCCCATTGAACAATCAAGGTTTGATCAAATCAAGCATAGCTTAGTGACAACACCAATTTTGAGACTCCTTGACTTGAGCAACAAATTTGAAGTTGTCACGGATGCTAGCTCACTTGCACTAGGCTATGTACTAATGCAAGAAGGTTATCCTATACCATATTCTTTGAGAAAGCTAAAAACCCATGTAAGGAATTGTGCTACCCATGATCTGGAGCTATTAGCAGTTATTCATGCTCTCAAGATTTGGCGACACTATTTGCTTGGCAAAACGTTCTCTTTGGTCCTCACAAACCATAAGAGCCTTAAATGGATCTTCACCCATACCACTGACCTCAACATGAGGCAACGTTGTTGGATTGAAGTTCTGCATGAATATGACTTTGAGATCAATAAGGTATCGACCCGAAAAAGAGAATGTGGTCACCGACGCCTTAAGTCGCAAGGCATTCCTCAACTCCCTTATTATGGAGGAACCTTTGGTGGCGGAATCATTGGCAACCATGGTGTCAATGCCTATCAACCCTATCCTTGAATTAGCCAAGGAGGAAGCTAGCCATGACCCAGAATATCTGAAGATGATGAAGGAGATTTTGGAAAAGGACCAAAACCCTAGACTTAAGGTCAAGTATCAAGAATTTTCTGTCAATGAGGGACTTGCCTTTTCAGAACAAGATTATGCATACCCTCAAGGAAGAAACTCAAACAAAGAATACTTTGGGAAGCACATGACTCCCCCTTTTCAGGCCATCCTGGATATGTCAAGACCCTCAACACGGTCAGAAAGAGCTACCATTGGGAAAGGCTTAAGGGAGACGTACTCAAATATGTTACGGAATGTTTGTCTTGCCATTGCATTAAGGTAGAACATGTCAAGATGCCTGGGAAGCTGCAACCTCTTGACATTCCCCAAATGAAGTGGAAATTTATCAGCATGGACTTTGTTGTTGGGTTACCTTTAGTTCAAGGAGGGTACAATTCAATTATGGTTATAGTAGACATGCTCATCAAGGTTGCGCACCTCATTCTAGTCAAGACAAACTATAAAGGTTCAGATATTGCCAAATTATTCATCAATGAGATATTCAAACTCCATGGGTTGCCTAGAAGGATCATTAGTGATCGTGATTCCCTCTTCACATCTCACTTCTAGAGAGGGATATTCGAGGCCATTGGGACTCAACTCTGTTTCAGTATAGCCTATCACCCTCAAATTGATGGCCAAACAGAGAGAGTCAACCAAGTCATTGAAGATATTCTTAGGGCATATTGCTATCGCAAACCCAAGAGCTGGATCCAATATCTACCATTGGTAGAGTTTGCCTATGATGCTTCCTACCAACAAAGCATTCAAATTACACCTTTTCAAGCATTTTATGGACATGATTGCTGTACTCCATTGAAATTTTCACATCCTACCTTAAGGATAGAAGCTTCCAAGAAAATTCTTGAGGAAATGGATGAGTAGGTCAAGGCCATCAGACAAGACATTAGAGTCACCAATGATAGGTAGAAAGCCTATGCAAATCTAAATAGACAAGAGTGACTCTTCAATGAGGGATATATGGTTTTTATTCATGTACAACCCTAGAAGAGTTCCTTATCTTTGGGAGAATTTAAGAAACTAAGTCCAAAGTATTGCAGACCCTACAGGATCCTAAAGTGTCTAGGGCCCAATGCCTACAAACTTCAACTCCTTGAGAACGTAAAGATTCACAATGTATTTCATGTTAGCCTATTAAAGAAATGTGTATCCAATCCTAGCCATGTGCTCAATTATCAACAAGTTGTAATGCCAAGCCAAGGAGTCCTTGAGCTCTGGCCAAATAGAATTCTAGACATTCGGGAAAAGAGATTGAGGAGTAGAACCCTCAAAGAGTACCTCGTCCAGTGGAAGGACTTTCCAAAAGAAGATGCCACATGGATTGACGAGAGTACTCTCATCCAACAATACCCCGAATTCCTTTCGAGATGAGCATATCTCGATTCTTTATGGGGGAAAGGATGTAATACTTTGTCGTAAGACCCCTCTCCCTGAAAATCAAATTTAAAAAAGTAAAATTTTTAATTATGTTTCCCCCTGTCAATGCCATTGGTTGGTGGAGGGAGGGGGAGTTGATCTATAAATCGATGAGGAGCTTAACACGAAGTCGACACAGGTAGAGGAAAAGATTGTGATGGCAGTCAAGGGGGAGATGATGTGGAGGAACTGCAACAACAAACACGACGATGATTTCGATGGGGGGAGGGGCACACATGTGATGCCACCTCCCCCCCCCACTATCTCTCTTTCTCCCCCCAGGAGTCATAGACTTCATGGCGGGAGGGCCATTCTGGCCGCTTGGGTGAAGGCAAAGGGATGGGACCCCATGTCAACACCCCCCATGGAGAGAGAGAGAGAGAGAGAGAGAGAGAGAGAGAGAGAGAGAGAGAGAGGGAGAGGAAAGGGGAATCTTAGAGTGAGAGAGAGAGAGAGAGAGAGAGAGAGAGAGAGAGAAGAGGCTCAATGGAAATTCCTCTTGGACAGAGCTTCGAGTACCCTCTCTCCCCACCGTGTTTCTCGTGATCTCTCCATCAACCACCCCTCTATGTGGCAAAAGGTTGCGGAAGTCAGGCAAAGCATAGGAAACTCCGGTGCAAAGGAATGCTCTGAGAGAATAGGAGGTCCGCATTCCAAGCTCCAAAATGGCCCTGAAGCGCAAACTCTCGCAAGTAACTGGAAAGATCACAACTACGAAAGAAGGATTATGCAAAGATGCCACTACTAACACAAACACAGGTATGTGAAGTCCACTTCACATTATGGACTTTTTTATGAGGCAAGTAAGGATGTATAGGTCTTTGGATACACAGATGCAGATTGGGATGGTAGCATGTCAGAAAGAAGATCTACTAATGGATTCATGTTTTCCCTTGGTAGTGTAGTAGTTACATGGAGAAGCAAAAAGCAACCTATAGTTTCTTTATTGAGTACAAAGGTTGAGTATAGAGGTGCTACTATGGCAGCATGTGAGGTGGTATGGTTGCAAAAGTTATTAGGTGATTTGGATGTGCAGGGAGATGATCCAATTGTCACTCATTGTGACAACATGAGCAGCATACTGCTACCTAGAAATCTAGTGTTCCATGCTAGGACAAAACACATTGAGGTGCACTACCACTTTGTGAGAGAGAATGTACTTGTGCAAGAGAGATTGACTTGGTATATGTCAGTAAACATGATCAGATAAGTGACATTTTCACAAAGGCATTGGGTGCAGAGAAGCTTTGAAAGTTCCAAAGCTTACTTGGAGTTACAAAGATAGAGTTAAGCTTGAGGGGGAGTGTTGAGATGACAAGCTCAACACGTGCAGACATTGATGATGGACCGCATGACTAGATGGGTCCACACATCTACACTTAGCACGTTGGTGGTCATTATGATATTCACATGGCCACTACCTTATCACTTATTATATTTAGTTTGTTACACCTATCTACAACTAGCAAAGATATAGCAGCAATCAATTAGTGTAGTCTGTTATGCACTGTTTGACTTAGTAGGCCACTTTCGTTTATATTTTATCTTATCTATACTTTGTGTACATTGTATAGTGTGTGGAAGAAGAAGAAGAAATTAGCAAGAAAAAGTTTTGGCCTCCATCTCTCTTCTTGTGTTCTTGAGTGAGCTTCCTCTTATGTATGCAATGTGTATTTTGGTGCAACAGCTCAAGCAAGTCCCCCACCATGCAATTCTTGACACCACCTTGGGCATGCCCACTTGAAATTTGGCTAAAATGCGGCCTTATAGGCTTCTTGAAGGGGATGCAATGGCAGTGGAGAAGGAGAAGAGGAAGATGCGAGAGAGAAGAGCACACATAATGTAGGTGTTGTCCAACTGAACTAACAGCCTTATTGCACTATCATATTATATATGAATAAAGAATGGGTGATCACATCGTACATGGGCAGGCCTAGAGGCCTTTTACCCCAACAACCTCCCACTAAAAGGCCAATATGGCTAGGGAGTGAAAACAAAGAAAAGAAAAGAAAAAGACAAGGTGAGGAATCATGATATCTCGCCCAACGCCCAATTGGAAAGCGAGCTGTGCAAGAAGTGTCGAGAGCCTCTGCAGAAGAAGATTCAAGCATCCCCACCTGAGTCCATGACATCCAGGAGATAACCGATCCCACAGCTCCATACAATGGAGCAATCCAAGAATGCTTCTCATGAAGCAAGCACAACTCATCAGTGCACAGCTGTAAAGCATCAGAGTCGCGCATAGCATCACTGTAGCACATACAAGATAGATTAGAGCAATAAACGGGGTCTCAAGACTACATGTGGCCTCAATGAAGCAGAAGACTGACATATGGCTAGCTATCCAGCTTGCAAAACTATAAGAAAACGACTCTCATGAGCCTACAAGGGGTCTAGCAACTGACCACCAACATCCTGACCTTGACTGCTATGCATAGCTATGTCATCTGGGCCAATAAGTGCCTCATTTTCAACATAAAAAACTTATTGTAATGGCACTATAGTTCCTGTAAAATCAGCCATAAAGCATATTGAACGCTCATCAAGAGGCCTGAGAGGTGTCTGTGTCTCATAGAAGACAGCATGACGGCTGCATATGGCCTATTGGTGGGCATCCAAATCCCATAATTTGTAGGCCTTAAAGTCACCATCTCCATAACCAAGGAGGATACATCTACGTGGCATAGGCTCATGTGGCATACGTATAGATGCCTAGCATCCAAACATCCTCAAGTAATCATAGGAGGGTTGCATGCCACTCCACGCCTCATGGGGTGTAATACCATCCAAAGTCAAGCACGGCGTCCTGTTAACCAAATAGACTGCTGTCATAAGGGCCTCAGCCCAAAAGCCATAAGACGACCCAACTATGTTAAGCATAGAAGCAACCTTTTCCTGTAAGGTCAAGCACATGCCATGAGCAATCCCATAATATCGTGGGCACAAGAAATCAATGCCATACCGCTGACAAGAGGTCTAAAAGCTAGGAGAGAGATCATGACTCTCATAATCCATCTACAAGCACCTAGGCTTGCTCCTAGCAAAATCCATAAACTTGTCAAGCATAATTGCAACATCCTCAATACGCAACAAGGTAAAAGCCCAAACACGGTGGGTAGCATGATCAACAAAGGTCACAAAGTATGACGCTCCACCAAGTGTACTACACAATGGACAAGATCTAGAGGAGCATGCCTCGTATGATTGCCATAAGCCAAGGGGGCTTTGCAAGGACCAAGAGTACAATGAGGGCAAGCATCAAGATCTGTAAGTGACATAGGAGGTAGCAATGAGTCTAAATGAAACAAGATCTCCATCTCTCTGTGGTGCATATGGCCTAGGCAATAATGCCATAACAATGCATGTGGTATTGGATAATTGCAACCATAGAATCTCCCACATGAGAGATATGCACTAGGTAATGAGAACCAACTCTAGAACCTCTGGCCAAAACCAAGCAACCATGACCTATCCTGAAGAGAAATAGAGTAACCTGCATCATGCAACAGACAGACAGAAATTAAGCTCTTACTAAGCATAGGAACATGTAAAACATCCCTAAGCTTAAGAGAAGTCCCATTAGGCAAAGCTAGATGTATATCCCCTATACCAAGAATAGCATAAATCTACTCAAGGCCCAAAGAAATGCATCCATCAAACTCCCTATAAGTAGAGAACCATGCTCTATGTGGAGTAACATAACAAGATGCCATAGAATCTAATAGCCAATCTGAGGTTTAGGCCGTATCACTAAGCAAGAAAGTTTTAGGGAAACCAGATGACAGGAGTACATGCTCAACTACATCATCATGGGTAACAACATGTACCTCGCCGCTAGTAACTGTGGTAACACCCACTGCATCTCATGTATCTTTGACTCTCTGTTCATGTCGAGTCCGTCTATGTCTCTACTACTCTCTAATCCATCTAAAACATTTTCTTTTAACATGCCCAAGCTTCCCACAATGGAAGCATACATCTGTAGAATAATAATCTGTAGAAGACGAAGTCATCATGAATAGGGCTATCCATAGCATCCATAGAGCTCAAGGAGTCGAGGGTTATCCCAACATAGGGAACCTTCTCATCAAGACAACTGTCAATAGAAGCACAAGTGGTAGAAGCATGCTGCTACAAGTACTCTTCCATCCTCATTGGAGAGGGAAGCACAGAAGCATCAACTAGGGATGCAGAAGCTCCCACATGAAAAAGACTCATAGCTAAGTGCATGACATAACCAACCACAATAGTGTAAAGGCCAAGACATTTGTCAAAAGAGCATATGGTATTCAGCCCATAACCATAATGGCAAACATGACTCTGCAGTACATCAGACCACATATTAGCATCCAACTCAATGCAAGATCAGTAAGTGGCATAAGATCCTGCAATGGTCAAGCTCTAGGAGAAGCCCAAGTATCTGTAAAACAATATCCAAATAAGTAGCTCTATAAAGTACATGATAGTAGACAAAGTGCATAGTTGGGTAAGCATCAAGAGCAACTGCTCTCTGACATGTATGGGCAAAAGCAACCTAGCTAGCATAGAAGCTAGGCAACACAGAAGCAACAAAGCCATAACTGCTAAACCCAAGCACTATCAAGAAGTCCATTGATCAAGGAGTAACCCACAAAGAACCAAGCATCAATGAGCAATGAAAGATCAATAACCAATTGCCAAGACAATGGAGCAAGCACTACTCAAACATGTATCTGCATCCAAGTAAATCCAAGATCCATAATCGAGGCATTAAGGGCCAAATAGCATCCAAACTGCATAAGTGATAATCTAACCAAATGCAAATTGCTCCACAAAATTCTCAAATGCAAGTCGATTCAAGCCCAAACATTTACCATACTGCAGCCGAACCCAAAAGCATCCACATCAATGCAAAGAAAATGACAATGAACCAAGGATTGAGCTCTACTCTTTGCTCAAGAAGTCACTTGTGTAACAATTGGTGTGGTCATTATCCATGTCACTATGAACTTAGTCTTCATCTTCCAACCTCCATAGCTACCATGCTTTAGATCCATGCATTGTAACATGGTATCAGAGCTCAGCTGAGCATGGCATAACTCACTTGTCTACTCTCTTGGTTCCTTTTAACCTCAGGTCCACTCAAATCTCCACTTGACCTTGTGGTAGTCATAGCCAAAATAGTACCTACTTACCTTGGAGCCTCTAGATCTCCCAAACCAAGAAATATCTACTGAAGCCTTATTCTAAACATATCCCCTACACCTCAGGGCGTGCCTCCTCTGGCCATACTACTGCTCTGCGTGCACATGTCATGATTCTCCCTGTAAACATAGGGCAATTAAAGGATAATGAGCTTACTCCCCATCAAAGGACTCATCAATTGGTTGCCTCTACAGGTTGCTGTGATTTAAAAAAACAGTCAGCAGATCTATCAAAAACCCTAAAGACTCCATAGCCAAAACATCAAAAGCTTGACATTTATCACTGGTTCTTCTCACTAAAGCTATCAACAATTATTTTATTCATTGAGCTACAAGCACTAAACTCCATAGCAAGTTTCACCCAAGGAGAGGAGACCTTGGAAGATTTGAAGACCTCAAGCATTGACATCCAACACTAAGCTCAAAGAATAGTATCCCCCATTGATACTCAAGTAGTGTCAATTTGACACTGATCTTTGTGTGTCTCTTGACACATTGAACTACAACTCTTTTTCTGGTTGAGATCAAATAAAAAATGCCAGAGCTCGAACAAATTGCAAAGTTCATTGGAGAAGGCTTCTATGCCTGGAAGAAAAGACCATGTACCACCTCATAAGAAAAGACCTCTAGGATCTCTTTGAAGATGATGAAGGTGATGTAGATGGCAAGAAAGAAGATTCAGAAAGTAGGATCCTTGCAGTAGCTCTAGCAAAAACCAAAGAATGGAAGAAGATGAATAACAAGGCACTAGGCATCATTGCCTGGGGACTAAGTGATGATGTGCTACATCATATCTCTAGCATCAGAGATGCTAGAACTGCTTGGGAGAAACTTGACAGGATCTTTGGTACCCAAGGAAAGAATTCCAGGGTAAAATTACTCATGTAGTTTTATAAACTAGATATAAAAGATTGTCCTTCCATGACCATACACATTAACAAGTTTAAGAGTCTTAAAAACCAGCTTGCAACTCTTAAGAAGAATATTGATGAAGATGAAGCAATAGCCGTACTACTTGCAAGTGTAAATAAGGATCCATACGAGAATCTTGTGTCCACCCTAAGCAATATTCCAAGTCTCTCACTTAAAGATATTGAGCACTCACTACTTGATGGAGAAAGCAAGGATACAAAGGAACACACCACCAACAACAGTCTCTTGTACACCAAGGGAAACCCATACCGTCATTTTGTCACTCATCATGCACATAAGCAAGCATCCCTCTAGATCATAGATCAAAATGATTAGCATTTGCACAACTCTAACACCATACCAAGCATCCACTCCAGGTTCATTAGGCCTTGGTTACGCATCATATACTAGAGGTTGTTGAATCTTCATATACAGGCTATCAGTACACCCATCAACATATACATAGCAACATGTTTGCTCTTCCAAAGTCTAGTGCATGGAAATCTGCTTATACTAACAATTGTATACCACATCAAACATAAACTGAGCCTCACTTCCATCCAACACAGGTTGTGACCATCACCAAAAATAGTGAAGCAATCCATACCTTGAAGTATCTTTGAATTGCCTATCAAGGCCTCTAACAAAGCATCTGAAACATTTTCCATTTGTGGAGCATCACATCTAACATTCTCTAAAGGCATATCCTTGAGCTCATGAACTATCTCAAAAATGATAACTATATCACGCAAATCATGTGCATCCAACACTTCACCAATCTCCCTCTAAGTCCTTGCATCAAGTAAAACATAAGCTTCGCAAACCTCTTCAGATCCATTAAGAAAATCTACATATGCATGGGTTGACTCTTCCACTATAGGATCTTCCAAGGCATCTGTGGCTCTCTCAATATTAGATTGCAACTTATATCCTAGCTTTTTGCCCTTCTTTTTTCTCTCTCACTTGCTTTCTTGTTTCTGCTCCTGACCAACCTCTTCCATAGCATGCTCAAGAGGTGGCTGATTTGCAAATTTAGGCGGATCCACACTTATTCTTGTCACTCTCTTAAATATCCATGCATTAATATTCATCTCTCTTATGTTTCTCTTCCACAAGTACATCCATGTTTTGCCCTTTTGCTAAATATGTATCCACTAAATATGCATCTACCGATGATTCCTAGCTAGTTATGTCACAAATGTCTTGCCCTACATGAGACATTTCACTATCAGTAGCTTTTCTCTTTTCTCATCTGACAAAGCATGTGCCCATATTGTAGTCTACAGACCATGGCCAGACATTCTATCCAACTACAAATCAAAAGTAGCAGCATGTACAACCCCATAAGCATTTCGAACAACCAAGTCTTCCAATAACTTTTGCATACCTCCCTTTCCAAAACTCAAATCAAAAGGCAATCCCGTTTCTTATGCATGGATCTTGCCATCTTTCCAAAAGATGAACTGTCATGCCAAGGCTTCTTGATAAGTAGCACAATCCTTCCTTTCATATTGTAAAGTATCACACCACATACATATTTTCCCTGGTTTAGGGGCTGTTGTGCATCCCCTTTCCTCTTGTCCTTTCTCATCTAATTTTGCAACCTTCAACTGAAGATCCCACATGCCTTTAACCAATTCATCTAATATATGGAACACTAGGTGCCAATCTTTCTCTTGTTCCATGCTTTTTCACCAGTGTAGTAACAACTTCCTTAACATAACTCCACTTTGTTTTAAGTTGTGTCTCTGTAGTCCAATCCTCTAACAAATCATCAAGCTTCTCTTAAAGCTCAGGATCTTCCACTTGTAGAAACAATTCAATTTTTTGACTTGCAAGAGATTGTTGTTCTTCAAGTTCTATTGCTCAAACTGATTTTCAAACTCTCTTAATAACTTTGTAGCCACAAGACCCTTATTGGGTTATAGAACCCACTCTTGGAAAGTCTTGCATGTAATAAAACTGGTGTCTTCAATGTAAAATTCTTCCTTGAGTATCTTCTTGAAAGCTACCCAATCAGCATCTTGCATGTATAATTCAGTAACTCGGGCTTTCAATTCATGTACAGTGACCCGTACAAAACACTGGCTCCATACAAGTTGAACCACCCCAAAGAACTCCATCTTTTGATCATATATATGCAAATATGAAGATACATTATTTACATTAAAGAACTTTATCTCATGCTCTACTACCTGTAGAGCATTCATCATAACAGTTTTTGCATGAGCAAAAGCCTGGTATCATCTGTTGTTGTTATTGTACCTACATAAGCATGTTCATATTCTACACTACAAAACATCACTAGAAATTGTGCTTGAAGGTTCTTTCATCATGTCTTTCCTTCCAATGACCTTTCACATAAGGTCCACCAATGTTGAGGGGGTTGTAGTCAAAAGATTATATCCACCAAGCATTAGAGAGAGAAGAAAGTAGAGAATAGGAGATAAAGAGAAGGAATAGAAGAGGCAAAGGATTCAAATCTACCCAAGCCTTTACACAATATAAAGACAAGGCTCAATGATTCAAAGCACTATGTATTAATAGAACCTGAGAAGATAAACAAAATCCTTATTTGGGACTACTCAAAAGCAATCTCCAAGCATTAGATCTCTTGGAGCTCCCTGGTAGAACAAAAACACACAGCAAACATTAGCTTCTTCTTTGCTACTTAGATGACAAAGTTGATGGTTGTGTTGGCTCCAAAAGGGAAAATAAAACTTTAGGACACCTGCTTAGAATTCTCCCAGATCGCTCCTTCTTCTTCTCCTTATTCGGAGTGATGTTTGCTACCTGAAAACTGCGATTGCACATCGCATGAATTCGAAAGCCCCTCTTTTTGCATGAGATCTTTCCAAAATTGACTGAAGAGCCACTTGTTTTTTGCATGTCATCATATTCTAGAAGTTTCCTACATCTTTATAGGATATTTACAAAAAATAATATCCAAAACATTAAAAATAGACTAAACTTGTCCAAAAATTTTGTAATTTTGAACCATCCATACTGTGGACACTGACACTAATGACTAATATGGCATTAACTCTCTAGATCAATAAGAAAGCCAAATGATAAGCCCTCTAGCTTGCTCACACTATGTTTGTGTAGTGGCATGACAATGTGTGAGGTGCCTCCTCTAAAACTCGGAGGAGTCCTCTAGCAGTCGACCAAAATCCATGCCCATACACATCACTACCTAGTCTCCCCTTAAGAAATGTCAAACTTAGTTGAGCATGGGAATCTCTATTCGACTTCATAGAGGAAGCATGGATAGGTCACCACTATTCTATCTGCTTCATAGAGGAAGCATGGATAGGTCACCGCTAACAATAATTTAATACCCACCTAAGAAAGATCACTTTGCAACTAATCAAAGATGAGAGTAGGGCTAGCACCGCACTTGGTTCAAAGAGAGTGAGAGATGATGAAGAATGTAACTCAGTCCCTCTATCCATAAGGTAAAATCTCAGCTCCCCTTCTAAAATGGTATTAATTGTGGTGATTATCCTTTTGATAGTGGAGGGTCACCTACTAAATAGCTCTATCTTAGTGTTAAGAAACCTATCTGACTTATTGCATCCACCCAAAAATAGGCCAACTTGTTTGGGGCTGAGATCCCACTTTCCTCAATGGGATTTGTTTTATCTAATTAGCAAAGCATACTATCACCCCATTGGAACATATAAAAATGACTTCCTTTTATCTCTCAATAGAGAAAACAATTGTATAGCCTAAGATAGGATCTTCCAATCCCACAAGGTTTGGTTGTATGTGTGATCGTGTAGAAAATATGGAATTTACTAGCTCAAAGCCTCGTACAAAAGATTGCATAGTGTATCGATGTGAAGCTTCAAATGCATAGGATGGTCAGAATCTTTGTGAGGAGTAGAATGGGGAGCTCTAAGGGTTTGACCTAATTCGCAAACGAGAGAATTCATGGTTTATTGCCTTATATGGAAGGTTTATATAGGTATTAGTGGGGAAGATCTTAACATACCTTTCCTTTTTGTTTTTGTGAAGAGTTAAAGTTATACAAAAAAGAGATGTAGGAGTACATATATCTGACTTTTTGTATAAGTCTAACTTTGTGATCTTTTACTAGTAGTTACAAAACGAAATTTTTACTTATGCTAATTGGGCACTATTTGAGTTTGAGAAAGTGTAATGCTCTTTGCTACATTTTGTCAACCACTTCTTCATGAGGCTCTTTGAAGAGGGTTTCCCAATATGCCATTATTGTTGAAGTTTGACATCTCTTTCTATGTGTGCTTTGAGTTTTTTGAATTCTTAGCTTTCTTCAACCTCTGTTTCTTTCTTTGGTCTTTTATTGGACCTTCTTCTTCTTCCACATTTTTTGATCCAACTCGATCTTCAATTTTATTGCGTTTACCTGAAACAAAAATTTACATTAAAAGAGTGAATGTGATCCATATTTACTTGTTCAAATATTATTTTATTCATGCATGTCTAAACATGCAAGAGGTACAAGCTTTTGAGCTAGCTCTAAATGAATGGGGGGATTATAAATCTCTCTAATTAGCAATTCTTTCCAATATAAGGTAGTTGGATGAATCGATAGAATCAATACTTGCAAAAAATTCAGCACATAATGTTCACTTTGTTGTTCAAAATAGGTGGGGAATTGTCTCCTCTTCAGTGTTGCGCATCGTATTCCCAGTCCTCTAGCTCTCCATACTACTTTAAGAAGAATGAGCCATAACAAATAAATACTTGAGCCCCAAATCATTTGGAACTTGCAAAATCATTGAGGAGCATTCTAGTTTAGACCCTATGTTTGATTTAACTTAATGGCAACTTATTTTTTTTTTTAAAGATTAGAGAGTGGGAGTAGAGTCTTTTCATCATCCTAATAAATCTCTATTAGGTTGAAGTCTTGGATTAATTGTTTTGTAGAGATTATGTCCCTAATAGTTAGTTCTCATTAGATTTAGTTGGACTTCATTCCCTTTTAGATTATATTCTTCAATGTTAAATGTCCCGATTTTAAATGTGTAGTTTTTTGTCTTTTGATGTTACAATTAATTTCTACTAAGTATGCCTAGATTGAACAATATGCAAAAGTGCAAATGTGGCAAGTATTTGGATTTTATAAATGAAATCACTTATCCAATAGTTCTTGCACATTAATTATAACTCATTTCTAAAACACACATTGTTTTATTGAAGTGAATTGTGTATGCACATTTGTTTATTGAAGTATCGTGAGTAATGAGGACATTACATTTATACGTTAAGTGCATAGTTTTTTATTGAAACTAAACTATTTTCCATGGACTAAGGGTCATGCCACATGCTCTCATGATTGGACTTCTAGACACACTAGGAGGTAAAGGTAAAAAAGTGTGAGGGGGACAAGCATGATGTTTCTATTAGTATGAGGCTTAGAGTCATGATACATACAAGCTAACACTAGACTTTTTCAATGACTAATAAGTAGAGTTAGCCCCTTTTATAGTAAGTATGTGGCTTAAACAAGGTGTCACATACAAGTCATTGTACTTGCTATACATCCAAAAAGTGTAGCAAGTAGTATGCCAAACATAATCCATTTTTCAACTTTTAAAAGGGTTAGATAGTCAAGCATGTGCCTCACAACCCATTGAAAATTTGTAGCTCATGGAAACTAGTGTTCATGAAAAGGTTTTGATAGCTGTATAAAAACCCTTAACTCTAAATTTTTGAGGGATTTTTGAAGTGAATAAAATATATTTACCATTATTTAGTAATGTTCAAGGTTTTAAACCTTTTACTATAGACTTTAAAATTTTTTAAAATCGTAATTCATTTTACTTTAACCTTATCTTTTTGTAAACAATGGATCCATCCCATTGAAAACACACCTATTAGCGCATACAAGAGCCAGGATAGTCAATTAGCGTGCCGCCACACATATAGTCTCCACTTGCATTTCAAAGTAAAGGTGACTTTATGTTTAGTAAGCAAGAAGGAAAGAGGCATGTCGCACCATACAAACTTGATTTTGACATCTAAAATGTCTTGTTATAAAAATTAGACTTGATGATTTATTTTATGTGATTTTTTATATGTTGATTCATCACATAATTGCAACTTGTCACATGTGTGAATGTGTGGCATTAGATGCATTGCATAAGGTGGAGGTCAAATACATTAATGTGATTTATAGAAGAGATTAGCAAATTTTTTATTATTAAGCACTCTAGTTAGTGAGGATTTATTATATTTCTTGTAAGTGCTCCATAACACAAAATTATTGTATGCACACATGCACAAAGGATTTATTGGAATATTATTTTTTTAAAATCTTGCAAAAAGTTACAACATTATTTTGTTGAAAATTTATGAGAATAGGATAGAGATTGATATTTTTAGGACCATACTTTTGGGAAAAGCATTAATGTAAAGCAAGAGCCTAAAAGTGAGGCTTAGCATGTATCTTGGGCATGAAGATAATAAAAAATTAGTACATGTAATGGAAAGTACCCTCCCAATGCATAGGGGATGATTGTACCCAATTGGTGTCTCCTGCACGGATTGTCTCTCAATACTTCTCCTTTGTAATTTGTTGATTTTATAAAAAAATTCAATAATTATCTAAGCTATGGTGAATTATTGCAACAATGGAATTAGAGATAGAATTAGAGTGCGATGATTGGTCAGTTTGTTAACATCACAATGGATACATCCATCCATCTTGGATGATACCATCATCTTCATCACTAAGTTGCGATCTATTATCCCTTGCATAAAGGCTTTGCATAGTTGTTTTCAAGGCTTATAGTTAATAAAGGAATAATCTTTAAACCTTTGATTGAGAAATACTCTTCAAAGGCTATTATCTCTCTCTATATACATGACAGACATTAGTAAAACCACCAAGCTAGTAATATTTTAATGGGCCAATGGTTTTCCTTCATCAAGAAGAAGAATCAAATTAGGGCCTAGGAATTTATTCATGTAGCCAGCAGGATTTAAAACCATCATTACTTCTCTCTAGCTTGATAGCTTATCCTCCACCCACAATATGACAACAAAACCCCTAGCCATTGCTGTTGTCGCGCTGAATTTGAGGCATCATCACCAGACTGGCTGTTGATCTTGCCTATTGCTATTTTTGATTAAATATTTCTTTTTGGGGCCGAGGTGTCATTTCAAAAGCTTCCAAAAGCTTTTAAGCTTTCCAAGCTAAATCTTAACGAGCTTAAGCTTAATTAAAGTTTCAAGGGGTAGTGTCCAATTACTTTAAAAGGGGGGAGGGGGGGGGGTTATCATTTAAACTACTTTTCTATTTAAGCCTCTTTACATTACTATTTGATTTCCTCAAAAGCATTGCTACACAGAACTTCGATGACATTCATTCTTCAACACATATATAGGAGGATCTTCCAAAGCTCTTATTTCTGCACAGTGAGGTACGTGCATTAGTCAGTAACCACGACCATGTTCACACGTACGTATTCTATTCATGCAGGCTTTCTTAAAGGTTGTTCCTACGCTACGAGATTTATTAAAGGGCTGTTTTTGCATACTATGGAGGATATATTGCAACAATTAGCCTATTCATACAAAAGAGTTTACATAAAGAATCCAAATAATATGGACAACTAACTCACACAACAATAAAGCTACTACAAAGGAGTTTTGCTCACAAGCCATGGATCTCTTCAACCAAGGCAAATTCGTGACAACACACTTTATAAACAAAAAGGGGGAGCTATTTTCTTTTTGGTTATTTCCTAACACAAAAATATTAATAATACTACCCTTACATATTTCGTTTGTTCTTGTAGGACACACGAAGGGAGGTTTTTTTAGTTTCTATTTTTTATATTATTGGCATTCTCTATTATGCAACAGAAACGGCTCCTAGCTAAAACTTTTAGACAAAGTTTCTCTTGGCTCGATTAGCGCATACTTTTATATCTATTTCAGCAAGGGATTCATTCGTACTAGAAGTTTCCAAAATTTAGTGTTGTTGTGACTACTTTCTATGGGCTAAAGAAGATCTTATTGACTATATTTAACTACAAATTCACATTGTTATACCTATGGTATCTCTATTAATCTGGTGTCTTTCATAATCCCGAGTTACATTGATAATGCATTCTCTAGTTCAACCATTTATCTTCCTTGAATTACAACTAGATGGTGTTATCATCACTATTTACCTTGGGTAACTCTCTCTCTCTCTTTTAAAAAGTGGTTGTGCTATCATCAAGTATTTCCCATGTCCATTTATAACCTCTCTGTAGATTCGCAACATGGGGCAACACGTTTGATTATTTGTGGTGCAAGTTTGCCACATTGAGGCGACATTGATGTGTGGCTAATTACCCACATCTATTATGGAATTAAAAATTTTTAGAAGCTCATTTTTATCGAGCTGGGTTACTAATGATATTCCGAGTTATCTGAATATAATGCATATTCCATATTCTAGTGGTACAAGACATTAGAATGTGTGATATGTGGGTGATAAAATACTTGAGTTGTTTGTATTCTTGACTTGAGTCTTTTCAATTTGTTGCACTCATTGTTTGAGACTCAATACTAATTCTTTTTCTCTAAGTACATTATTTCATGAACCTAAGCAACTAAGGACAGTTGCTCTGTAACTTGGGAGTATGTTACGAAAACTAGACTTGATGATTTATTTTATGTGATTTTTAAATTGATAATTCATTGTATAATTGTGACTTATTGCATGTGTGAATGTGTGGCACTGGATGTATTGTACAAGGTGCACATAAAATAAATTAATGTGATGTATATATACGCAAAGGATTTATTAGAATATTGTTTTGTAAAAAGCCTAAAAAAGGTTGCAATATGATTTGGTTGAAAATTTATGAGAATAGGATAGAGATTGATTCTTTTAGGACCATAATTTTGGGAAAACAACATTTGTGCATAGCAAGAGCCTAGGAGTGAGGCTTAGCATGTATAGTGGGAAAGAAGGTAATCTAAAATTACAAATAAGTGCATGGGAAGGATGATTGTACCCAATTTGTGTCTAATGCACTAAATGTCTCTCAACTCTTCTCCTTAGTAATTTACTAGGCGCTCCGCGCCCAAGCTCGCAGGCGCGATTTTGGGGGGGGAGGTGGGGGCTGCCACGTGGCACCCGCCTCCCACCTTTCCTTAACTAATAGTATAGATTGGTTTGTCTATTTTCTTCATTGATATGGTGACTTGCGACAGGTCTAGAAAGTGTACTCGCGGCTCGGTACTCTGAGGACAAGCATTGGATGACCATTGACTAATGACTCTAGCCAAACATTCAAACCGACACGTGGGTTTAGAACACTACAGACTTTTCCTTCTTGATTTCATTTTATATGGGATAAACACAGCTGATACAGCCACCCTCGCTGGTCAGAATGGAAGGCTCAAGGTAGCCATCCATTGATCCAAGGTAGCCATGGATCTTCTCCTGCTTCTCATCATTCTGCTCATGCAGAGCAGCTCCTGTTTACTTCCAGCACGTGGTGCAGAGATGGACCCCCCTGCAGATGCCCTCACCCTCTTGGCTTTCAAAGACTCCCTCTCAGACCCCCTCAATTACCTCGCCTCCTGGTCTCCTCTCTCGGGACACAACCTCTCCTCCTGGCACGGTGTCATAGCCACTCCTTCTCAATCTGTGGTCTCCATATCCCTCCCTTCCTGCAACCTCACTGGCCCCCTCTCCCCTGTCCTGGGCAACCTCTCCTCCCTGCAGCATCTCCAGCTCTCAGACAACAACCTCTCAGGCCCCATCCCCCCTCAAGTCTATGGCCTCCCTTCCCTCATCTCTCTCGACCTCAGCTTCAACTGGTTTGGGGGCGCGGTGCCCCGGCGCTTCGCTGCCATGCCGCTCCTCCAGGTGCTGGACCTCAACACCAACTGCCTCACTGGTGGCATTCCTGAGGACATTGCCAACAGCTCTGCCCTTCTGAGGCTTGACCTGGGTGGCAACTCCTTTGGGGGTCCCATCCCTCCCCAGCTGGGCTCCCTCCCCAACTTGCTCAATTTCTCTGCCTTCTCCAATGGCCTGATAGGAACTCTCCCTGCCTCACTGGGAAATCTAAGGAAGCTTCAGTCGTTGTATGTGGGGTATAACTCACTAGATGGGGAAATTCCTGCCTCTTTGGGGAATTTGGAGGATTTGCAACTCCTGGATGTATCAAACAACTTGCATATTACAGGAAAGATTCCTTCACAATTGGGACAAATGAAGAGTTTGATGATTCTACGCTTGTATAACAATACACTGACGGGAATTATTCCTCCTGAGCTGGGTAATTTGAAGAGCCTGCAAGAGTTAGATCTTGCCTTCAATAATCTGACAGGGAACATACCTCAAGAGTTAGCAGGATTGACTAATTTAGGGCTCATCCATCTCAATTTCAATAATCTATCTGGCCCATTCCCTGCATGGATTGCAGACTTGCCCTCTCTGAGTAATGTCTACCTTTACAACAACTCTCTTACAGGCCAAATGCCACAGCACTTAGGCAAAGGCACACAGCTGCAGTATCTGGATGTGTCCTCGAATGAGCTGGTTGGCTCAATCCCTCCGGATTTATGTTCTGGAAAATCTCTGATTAAATTGCTTCTATCCTCTAATCATCTCTCTGGTCCTGTACCTAAGGGGGTACTGAATTGCCCAAGCTTAATCCGATTGCGTCTACACAACAATATACTCAATGGGTCTCTCCCAGACATGATCACATTCCCGCTGTCACTGCAATACTTCGAGATTTCCAACAACCGCCTGACGGGACGCATCCCTGCAGGGCTTGGGAATGCCTCCTCTCTGCAAACCATTTTGATAGAGGAGAATCAATTTGAAGGGGAACTGCCTCTGGAGCTAGCCAATTTGTCTCGATTGGGGAAGTTCCATGCCTCTGAGAATCAGTTTGGGGGCTCCTTCCCTCTGCAATTATGTGCCAACAAGCCAAGTTTGTTCAGCTTAGACCTCACGGGCAATGCATTTGAAGGTCCAATCCCATCAGATGTGTCAGGATGCACGGGTTTACAGGAATTGTATCTCAATGACAATCAATTCAGTGGTTCTTTCCCTTTTCAATTATGTGCCAACAACCATAATCTTTATGACTTGAACCTTGGAGGCAATGCATTTTCAGGCCCACTCCCAGCAGAGATCTCAAAATGCACAGGCTTGCAGACTTTATATCTGGATCACAATCATTTCAATGGCTCCATACCAAAAGAGTTAGGTGAGTTACCAAACTTGGGATACATAGATCTCTCTGTCAACGAGTTCAACGGGCTCATCCCAGCCACATTGTCCACATCACGCTCTCTGATTGGCTTGAATTTCTCGTATAATCAGCTCTCAGGTCCTGTTCCAGAGGCCGGTGCCTTCTTGAACCTTTCCGAAAGCAATTATCAAGGCAATCCAGGCCTTTGTGGAGAGACTCTTACAGGTTTGCAACCCTGTTCTGACTCTCTCTATGATGCAACAGAGCACAACAGCAAGGCACAAGTCTCCCCATGGTTGATCCTAGGTCTGTGCTTAGTGGCCCTCCTTGTCTCTCTTGCATGTGTATGCTTGCTCTATATGAAGTGCAGTAAGGTCTTACATATACTGGAACAGCAAAGGAGCTGTGACAAAAGCAGCTTCTGGAGCATCACCATGTTCCAGACTTCCCCCATCATAACAGTTGAGGATCTGGAGACTGCTATCAAGGAAGATAATCTGATCGGTCAGGGCGCTTCGGGGTCTGTATACAAGGGCAAGACAGGAACAGGAAAACCTTTTGTGGTTAAAAAGTTATGGGCAAGAGGGGGATCAGAGGATCAGTTACTTTTAGGTCAGTCTTTGTTGTACGACCATGGATTCATGGCTGAAGTAGAGATTCTTGGAAGGATCAGGCATATAAACATTGTCAGACTTCTCTGCTGCTGTGTGACAAGGGATTGTGATCTGCTCGTTTATGAGCACATGCATAATGGTAGTTTGGCAGATATGCTTGAAGATAAGGCAAAAGCAGGGGCTCTCCATTGGGATCTTAGGTATAAAATTGCAGTGGATATAGCACAAAGTTTGGCCTATCTTCACCATGATTGCATACCTCAGATATTGCACCGCGATATTAAGTCAAGTAACATCCTGCTTGATAGCAACTTTGTAGCCCATCTAGGTGATTTTGGGCTGGCCAGGCATTTGCTCAATGGAACAAAGCAGGCAGAGACAATGTCTATTTTAGCAGGCTCATATGGCTACATTGCCCCAGGTAATAAACACTTCACTGCTTACAGTTAACTGAAGTCTTCATTTCCCTTGCTCATGCATCAAGTATTGACAGTAGAACAGATAGCAAGATTTAGTCCAGTTAAAAAGTTCTGTAATACCTTCTAACAAGTAGCAAGATTTACTTAACATTAAACTGGAATGGCTTGGGTTGATTGTGATATGCATTCCAAAAGGAAACTGAGGTGTTTCAACAATGCCAGTAAGGTGGCCTTTTAGTGTTCCAAACATTTAGGCTGCTTGTATCCAAACTTAACCAGTATTATGACCTCAATTGGCAGGCAATGTAATGAGCTACTATACACTGAATAAGCTAGACTTTGCTTGAGCAATAGCTAAAGGTTACATGACTCCTGAAAGTGTGCTTTATGGAACGTTTTGCAGAGTATGCTTTCACCTTAAAGGCCAGCAGCAAGTGTGACGTGTACAGCTTCGGTGTGGTTTTGATGGAGCTTGTGACAGGAAGAAGGCCAGTGGACATGGCCTTCAATAATGATGGTGGTGGTGGTGGGCAAGGCACAGAGACTCTAGCTAAGTGGATAAGTAAGAAAATGGCTGAGGATGGCTCCAAAGAAGGCGATATACTTGATTTGGTGGATGCAAGCCTTGGGCATCTTCCCAGTTATGTGAAGGAGGAGGCCCTTCGGGTCCTCAAGGTGGGGTTGATGTGCACCAGTGCTTCTCCCCATCGCAGGCCCAACATGAGAGAGGTTGTGAGCATGCTTGTGAGGCTCAGAATTGAGCATACCACCACCTCCCTTGCTCATCTCCAAAAGCTAGAATGGAAAGAAGAAGATCTCCTTCTTGTGGCGAAGGAAAATGAGGAGTACCCTTAAGGCCATGCCACATCTGGGTTGACAAACTTACAACAAGTAAATGAGAGAGTGAAAGCAACAAGGCCACCCACACATTGACTAATTAATGACCCCCCTTGTGCCAACAAAGAGAGAGAGGGTGTTTGAGGTGAGATTGAGTCATTTAGAGGAGAAAGAAAAAAAGGTATTCAAGAGAGAGAATATGATTTCCACCAATCAATGGACTGCCAAGTCTTTGGACTTCTCCAAGCTCATGGAGTACCACCATTTTTAGAGGTACTCCATAAACTCCTTAAAGTTCTAAGACTAAGTTAAGAGTAGTCAAGTAAACTAGCCACATACTATTAAACTTGACTATGTAAAGTTGTACATGTGAAATTTACTTAGATGTAGCTTGGCTCTTAGAACAAGAGTTCTTTGCTAATTGAAATGATCGATTGATTGCACAACCCCCACCCAATAGCATTCAGAGTAGCCGATAAGGCATTGATTACAAAAAAAAAAAAAAAAAACACCTACATAAACCCAATCAAATAACATTTCTTAGAAGCTTCTTAGCAGAACTCTCCACTCCACTAAATTCAACTTAAACAACAAGGTGGCCCTCCACCAATTCTTCAATCTTCTTTTCCAAGTGTTGCACAAAGCTTTAGCATCCACTTTCCCTTGAGCATCCCAAGTTTTACGAATCTACTTCATATTAGGGTTGTTGAAATTCTCCCTCTTCTTCAACTTATTAATAAGAAGTTGGAACTCCCCTATAACTAGCGGAACAAAGTTGTTCATGAAAAGAATAATGAAAGTAGCTAGCTAGTATTCTTTTTTTGCTATTGGAGACATCTCAAAAAGGCAATCCACCTCTTCCCTATTGAACCAAAACTTCCATGCAATATGTTAATGTATAACAAGCTAAGGTGATATGGATCTCCCAGACATCACTTGAAGATCCATTTCTTATGCAACTAAGGTGAGATGGATCATCACTTAGTATGAAGATCCATTTCCTATGCAACTTTGGTGTGGGGGAATCGGAACATAGGCTAGGGGATTAGAGACAAAGCCAGTTCACAGAAGCCATTGAGCATACCTAGCGTGAAGATCCTTAGGTGTAGTATGGTGCCCATGGGTATATATCTAACTATTTTTCTCTTTATTTTTTGGGTAAATATATTCATGCCATACAATGAGGCTCTTAGCCTTATAGGGCTAAATGGGACACATTAGAATTTAGATAGCTAATCATTGTAGTGATTCCAATTCTTTGTGTTATTTGTGTATTGAATTCAACACATCAAGCTAGAATAGTTGAAGTGCAAGCTTGGATACTAGAGAAAATGCTACAGATGAAGAACCAAAATTATTGATGAGGATTGGATCTTTAGAGGAGCTACTTGCACATCCTTGGAAGAGAGTAAAGAGGTTCAAGATAGAAGTCAAGGTACAACTTGCATGAAGAAATTAGAGCCAAGTTGATGTTGCTAGTTTCCAAGAAGCCTTTAAGGATAGTTGAGGTTTTCTAGTGGTTTGCATAGAACTCAATGACTTTATACAACTCTTGAGACAAAGTCACTTAAGTAACCTTTTCTATTCAGAATTAAGGTTTTATAATATCCGTGATTTTAGTTTTATTACATTGCTCAAAGGCCATTAAAAAAACATTCTTCTTTTGTTGCTTCCTGCTTTCCAACATTTCTCTTTGTCTTCAAATAAGAATGTGCTATTGCTGTTGTACAAAAGGTATATTTTCCTTTGTAGCCTTATACTGAGGGGTTCTTCTTAGGATTAGCTACCAAGGTTGAAGTACTACAACTCAAGAAGAATCCACTTCAACCACCATCATCATAAAGTAATACATACAAACCAAGGGATTAATTTAAAATCACACTTTCAAGATTCTTTGCTTTTGTACCTTTCTTTTCCTCATAGATTGATAAAATGAAGTTGAGGTTCCTCCATAGTGACATTTTTCTCCATCTTCTTTCCCATATGCTCAATAGCAATTCTTCTTTGTGTCTCCAGAAACTCCTCTTCAATGAGGGGTTTCTCTAAGTGCTCTAGAGCTCTCAATATGAAAATCACAAGAGTTGGCATCCACATAATTTGTGGTGTTGGTGTCTAGGATGGAGGATTCCTCATTAGTAATATCCATTGTGTTCTTCTCATCTTACAACACTCTACAATGACTCCAATGTAGAAATTGTTGGGGGTAAAGGCGCCTCCGCCTAGCCGCCCGTGTATTACTACACTGACAGTACCCGCCACTGCACACTGCAAGTGGCAGGCGCCCATCATAGTCACTTATTCTTTATTCTTTTAGTGATAATTTGAATAAAAGGAAGGCTCGGCCACACATTGTGGTTTTTGGAGTTCCCATTTGTGTCTCTCTCTCTTCTTGCTCTTGCTAGGAAGGATAACAACATCTTGCTCTTGCTCTTGCTAGGAATTTATAGATATAATTAAGCAATAGAAACTTCTTCCCTTGTTTGGAAAAGGAGGGAAGATTTTCCAAAGTGAGTGACTCAATAGCAATTGGGATGTCTTTCTGCTCCTCTTCCAGTAGATGACCCACTTTCAAGTTTACTATGTCAAGCTCCTTGAACATAGCCTTCTCCATCTCAATGGGCAACACCTACTTCATATCCATATTTACATCCTCAACATCTATGATTTGCATGCAAGTGGTGAAATCTTGTTGGGTCTACAAACTCCTCTTGATAGGCCCAAAAGCTCATAAACCTAGGATAAAATTCAATGAGCTCGTAGTGCTTTTTATCGAATGGACACTACAATTGTCAAGAAGTTGTTGAAGCCTTTTTTTTACAATTATTTTTTGGTTATATTTCTGTGAAATGAATAGTATATATAGGTTTGGAATCTTCAATAACTTTTTCTAATTCCATGAAATCCTAGAAGTTCTTGAACTCATCTTGTAGAAATAAGATCTTGGACAATATTGACATCCTTTGTATTGAATGGAGCATTGCATATTTTTGTAGCATTCTTAAAGTATACACTATGCCCAACTTTGTAAGGAAGGATAACAACTTCGGTGCTAGGAACTCATCTGTTGCACTCACTTTTTCTTCAACACAAATTTCATCTCTAATATCTAGATCTTTTGGCCTTGCATTAGTATGTCTAGTCACCTTCTTCTTTCCAAAGCCTCAAACTTCTAGATCAAGTAGTATATGCTCTTTAACACATATATCTTCAAACTTTTTATCACTAAAATCTTTGACCTTCTCTTGTTTAGCATCCATTTTGTTAAGATGGCAAGATCAACATGTGTGGACATTAATGATGGACAATCTAGCTAGATGGGTCCATATGTCTATACTTAGTATGATGTTGGTAATTATGATCCTCAGCCTCTAATTCATCAATTATATTGTATTTAGTTAGTTACATCTACCTACAATTGACATAGTTATATTGGCAATCTATTAGTATAGTTGGCTATACATTGATTTACTTTATAGGCCACTTTCCTTTATCACTACAAGATATAGGCCTTATACCAACGTTAAAAGCGACGAAAATGTAAATAAAGAAAATTTCCCCCGTCGTCGCAAAAAACATCATTATTGGCGACGCCATAGAACTGTCGGTATTATCGTCATTATCAGCGTCGTTATTTGTGTCGGTATCAGTGTCGCATGATAACGACACTTTGCGACGCTAATAACGATGCGTGCAGGTAATTTTGTGACGCTAATAACGATGCGTGCAGGTAATTTTGTGACGCTAATAGCGATGGTAACAGGGAAAAAAAATTTGTGGCAGGGCAGCTTGGGCAGCAAGCTGCCCTGCCACATATAGCACTGTGTGCTTTATTTGGGCCATACAAAATAGTTTCTGCACTGTGTACAATGCTCGTGTAAACAACAAAAAAGTGTACTTAAGTCATAACACTGATACATGAAATAAATACATGATCGCATAATGAAAGTGACTAGTATAATCATGGCAAGATATCACTACTATATAGAAAATGTTTACGCAGATCAGGCGGCCAAAAAAGAAGGGTGTGTGAGCTCCAGGGATCCAAGGGCGAGCTATATATCCTCACCATATCCAAAAGCTCGCCCCGCCGCAAAGGAGCATCTAACGGACTCTGTAAAAAAAGAAACAACTACACATTAGTCCACCATACAATAATGCATTCTAATTAAACATGGTAACTACAGACAAGAAAGATGAGTGACTTACAAGGCCACCGCGTCTATACGATCGGTTGATCAATGCAGTGAGACCGTGCCTCTCTGCATATCGAGTCTCAATGCTGGTCCGATCGCGATTTGTAATGGAGTGCTGCAAAGAAAACAAAATATAACTGTTAGAAACATGATTGTCAGTACAAAGGATATTGCAAAAAAATAAGCAAGCAAAACAAAGGAAAAACTTACAAAGTCCTCCAGATATGTCCTGTGGCCGCCACTCCCAAGATGATGGACCACTCCGACCTCTAGTCGTGCCGTCGCCTCCTCGCTCTGCTGACTCCAACGTTTTGGAGAATCTGTAGCCTCCTCCCTCAGTCGGCCCCAATCGTCCACATCTAGCCACTCGAACTTTGCAGCCCCACTCTTGAGTACCTTGCATGTGTCCGATCGTCTGTGTGACATATATGCACGCATGCAGTCCATCATCCAATCCATAGAAAATCTATCTACTGTGGTTGAAACCGGAAACTCCTCATGCAAGGATGCTACTATGTGGTCCTTACTCCCCTCCGGTATGTTTTTCCAATTATCTAAGACACTGTGTCGAAAAACTTGTTGGCATAACTCTCTCATGCAAGCCATCACCCTCCTCCCCTCATCATTCCTGATGATGGCTCCTGACTTATCATCGACAAGATAGGCATATCCCTCTGGGGTATGCCGAAGATGGGTTCTCTCCCACCTATGACCACGCTCTTGGGCATATCCAAGAGATCCCTGTACATCTAATGTACTGATTGGGGTAGTATCTATTGGTGTAGTACCCATAGGGGTGCCACCTACCTTCAGACGGCTGAGCAAAAGTCGGAATAACTGGAGTAGACATCCCCATAGGTGTGACAAATCCTAGAGGTGATACAACTCCAGCAGAATGACGAGATGGAGACACCACGTCCGTGTCTCCACAGCAACCACCTGAGCCATGCTCCCTGGAACCGCCACGAGAGCGAGGAGTAGCACCTGTATCTCGAGCCATGCTCCCTGGAACCGCCATGAGAGCGAGGAGTAGCACCTGTATCCCGTGCCAACCACAGGCTTATTGCCTCCGTATCTCTACAACATCCCCCTGACCCTGAAGCACTCCCTCCCTCTGGCCCAAGTTTGGAGCGTCGACCTCCTCTGCTCGAAGCTGAAGCATTTGATCGCGCCAAAGTAGATCTAATAGAGCAGCTTGATGATGTCCGAGACAGCTCCTGGTCCATCATGTCTGTGAATCTCACCATCTGATCTGGAGACATGCGCGTGAAGATATCATGCAACTCCTCATCGCTCATCCCTCGACTCATCTTGATGATCTAAGTATCCAAAAAGGTCACCTGCACAGACAAAAAATGATGTTAGCATAATCAATTTAAATCATACAAAGCATGGTAATATAAATCCTTAAAAAATGATCTCACTTAAAATGCATATCTTATGTACCCTTATAAGCGATTAGTCAATGAATTGAGTAAGTGGATACTCCAAGTATGAAGTATCCTATGGTCCCATGTCAATCTCCTGACACAACTCCGCATACACTGGAAGGTTGATAGACATGTCACCACAAAAGGATGAGTCCACCTCGTTCTCAGACTCCTGTATTTCCATCATTATTACCTGATACTGACTCCTCTATATGCTCCAAGCTTTCGGTGGCCTCCACCCCTTACAATATCGACCCCTCTATTTACATATTATCCTCATCTATGCTTGGAACATCGCTTTGATCATATACTCTCGCACTTCGGGGAGCTGAAGGTATAACATACCACCATAGTGGTTATTGGGGGTTTGGATAGAAGATTACATGTTCACAAACACGTATAAGAGAGATTAAACTATTGTGACATGTACCATGTCGTAATACAATTAACAAACAAATGAGTTCATCCACCTGTTCACAATGGGCCGACAATACAAAGGTGTCATGCAAATCCGTCCATTTTTTTTCGGAATCTATTTCGAGAAATCCAGATGGACCTCGTTGAACTATTGCTCCAGCTCCTTCAAGTACCACTTTGAACCATTGCACATCGAATAGTATCATGGAGAAGCTATGGTAATCCACCGTAACAATACTTTGCAAGTTCCCAAAATACTCCATCTCATCTATAACAGTGTTTGGATCCATTTCTTGTCGTCGGCTCTCTTGCTCGAACCTTGCCATGATACCACAGTCCATTGTGGAGCGCATTTTGTCAATACGCTCCACGCGAAAATGTCGTCTACGTGACCAGCTGCACTATATATTTTGTATTGTACATTGAAACACTCAAATTAGTTATCACATATAAAATATAGATACGACAAATCCTAAACAAATCATCACCTTTGGACTACATCCCCTCGAGAATTCCCACTCCTCGATTGAGACCTCCGCTTCTTCGCGAGACGTTGTGGTCAAAGCTCCATGCAACCATCGCATTGACATGAACCGTGGTATCTCCTCCATGCCCTCTGGATATTGAATCGGTCGATGGTGCATACTACGTCAAAATTTAGATCGCGCTTCCTATCGATCTTGCCTAGCTTGTTGGTACCTGGCGAGCTACGTCTCCATAGAGGCATGGTGCAACATACAAAAGCAATTCACCTTTGCCTCCATTACAGCATCCATTCTTTTTTCTATCCCATTTCCAACCACCACATCTCTGATCAGTCTATCATCGTCCTTCAGCGACCATAGCATTTTGTTGTCTGGATCCACTGTTGGTAGCCATTGTGAAATATACACTAGCGCCTCAGATACCAACCAACCTTCAGCCATGCTATCTTCTGGCCGAGCTTGTTGTCGCACAAAGCCTTTCACGATTTTCATGAAGTGCTCCAAGAAGAACATCCATCGCGTATGGACAGGTCCAACAATCTCCACTTCATCTACAAGATGCACAAGAAGGTGGATTTGTATCGTGAGCATGTTGGTAGGCATGTATTTCTCAAAGAGACAGACTATCTCCATTGCTCCCCGCCTCATGGATTCAATAGGGGATGTCTTAATCTCCTTCTGTGAGATCCATTGCACTAAAGTCGACAACCTATAAATGGCCCCATGTATTTCTGGAGTAAGGCATCCTGCAATCGCGATCCGTAGTACAAACTGCCACAAATGAGAAAGCATTATGAACAATGGCTACACTCCAAATAGCAAAATGCGCACGCCAATTACAATCCATTCGTAGTACAAATCTGACATATCTTATGCCAATCATGGGATTTTAGCCCTGATAATTGGTCGTCTTTAGAAAATGCAGACCTGATAGAACGTATCATATCCGTCGGAGTGTGGATAGACTTGACTATTTGCTTCACAATGCGCTCTTCTTTAGTGAAAAAACCCAAGGAGCGCGAGGTAGCTGCATGCGACCATCACCACTCGACTGCGGCTAAAGTGCCTCCATCTTTCCTACCTCCTTCAAATCCATTCGTGCCCCTATAGTGTCTCTCTTTCCTGTGATGTGGTCTCATCGCAAGCTACCCACATTCTTGAAAATATGCATGGGATCCAACAAGTGGTTGATCTGTAAGTGGGTCCAATATGGCAACTCGTAGAAAACTGAGAACTGTCTCATTCCATTTGGATGTGACTCCGCGTGGACCATTTCAGCTCGTACCAGCTTGCGGCATTCATACATATTGGAGGTCATCCAAGAAAACCTTCCCTGAGTTCATGACCCTCTGGCAAGAAAGCGGTGTGTCCTTGATATACCATGTTCTTCATGGTTCGTGACCTTCGGGAGTCTAACTGTGGCCCGCACAATGGACATGCATGATAACGTGAGGTAGCTAGACATGCTCAACACCTCTATCCAGTGAATACAAACTTGAACGAGCTATGATAGATATTACCAACGAGAACGGAAGCCTATTTACCTAAGCACTCTTCGAATCCCAGAAAGTCATGCATCGTCCACATGAGAATGGCTCGAATATTGGCAGACCGTCAACCATCGCGCTTGCTCATATCCTTGCATGGTGACCCCCTTCTTCCACAAAAACTTAAGCTCATCGACTAATGGACGAAGATACACGTCCATATTTTTTACTTTGTAGTGGTCGGGGACGAGTAATCTAAGGATGAGATGTCCTTTCTTCATAGAAAACCATGGAGGGATATTGTAGTTGGCAAGGACTATAGGCCACACACTGTAAGAAGTTGAGCGTAGATAGATTGGGTTCACGCCATCCATTGCAAGACCAAGCCGAAGACTCCTTGGCTCTCGGGCAAAGCCTGGGAAGGTAGAGTCAATGTGGCAAGTGTCTATTCATTGAACATTTATACGGGGGATAAGTGGAAAGTGTCTAAGAACTTTTTGAGGGATGGTTTGCCCTTGCAAGTCCTATGGATACCTGTGAGCACCACACTTTGGACATGTTTCCATAGTCTCGTATTCTCCTCGAAATAGTATGCAATTGTTAATACATGCATGGATGCTGTCGTAGTCCATGCCAAGCTTTCATAAAATATGTCGTGCATTATTACGAGACTTAGGCATGGTATTTGCAGGTGGTAATATATAATATTTCAGTAACCTGAAAAAAATCATAAAACACCTTGAAAAAGCACAAATATTTTTAATGATAGTGCCGAAAAGAAATCAATGAAGTGTATGTACAAGGTACCTGAACAACTCAGTCACACTCGCATCGCTCCACCCGTATTTTACTTGTACACTTAGGAGTGCAAGCAGTATCTTTAGGCGAGATACTCAGCACCCATCATATAATGGTATGGATGCTTCCTCTTTAAGCAGATCAAAAGTCTCGACATCCATGGGGATCAATGCGTCGATCATTGCCTCCATCTCAGGCTCCAAGATTGTAGGTAGGTCTGGAAGGCTGACTGTCTCCTCTGGTATTGACGGTATAGATTGGGTAGTACCTTCCAAGTGGTGGATTGGCTTAGGCACTCCATCCATCGCATGCCCACGAACTTTTCTAATTGGCCGCAAAGGGTGCACTCCTCCTTCGAACGAGACATCACCTCCCTGGATAGAAAATTTGCCAGCCATACCCGATCTTCTTGTATATGGTATTCAATTAGCTTGCGAGTACAATGCATGATTGATATTAACTTTTCTTACCATTTGCTGAAAATCCAAGATCGCCTGATCAATGATCTTAGATTAAAACTCACCGAAGTGTTGTACGTGTTCTATAGACAATCGATGTTTTCGTCTAATTGTCACCTTGCATTGAGAGCAAGGACATGGGACATGCTGATTAAGATACGCCTCGCGATCTTGAACAACAAGACCTTCATCATTTTCCATTTTGTCTACGTTACAACAAACAATTTGTTTTTGCTATCATTCTTTTTTTCTTTCTTAAATTGTTTGAGAAGGGATTTCTTCTCTTGTAACTCAGCAAAAATTAACGTATGTAAGGTCTCCACCCACCCACCCACAAATTAACATATATATGTCGGAGTGTTTCCCATCTCGTGGTGTTGCACCGGACCTCACCGGACCTCACTACCACTCTCTCTTTGTTTTTTATCCATTCATTATCTCCTCTCCTTCCATCTCTCTCTCTTTTTCTCTTTTTTTATTATGCGGTATGTTTATTCCCTCTCTCTCGTTCCTTCTTCTTTTTTCTCTTCCTCCCCCTCTCTCATTTTCTTTAACGATCACGACCACGACCACCGTTGTCTATTTGTTTTCTTATCCATTCATTATCGCCTCTCCTTCCATCTCTCTCTCTTTTTCTCTTCTTTATTATGCGGTATGTTTATTCCCTCTCTCTCGTTCCTTCTTCTTTTTTCTCTTCCTCCCCCTCTCTCATTTTCTTTAATGACCACGACCATGACCACGTCCACAACTACGACCACGACGATGACCATGACCATGACCACGACCACAACCACGACCATGACTACCACTACCACTACCACTACCACTACCACTACCACTACCACTACCACTACCACTACCATTACTAGTATAATAAACAAGAAAAGAAGAAAAAACAACGACCACGGCCACAACAACGACTACGACTACCACTACGACTACCACGACCACGACCACGACCACGACCACGACCACGACTACGACCATGACCACGACGATGATGACGATGACCACAACCACAACCACAACCACGACCACGACCATGACCACGACTACCACTACCACTACCACTCTAATAAACAAGAAAAGAAAAAAAAAACAACGGCCATGACCACAACCACTACCACTACCACTACCACTATAATAAACAAGAAAAGAATAAGAAAAAAAAAAAAACAACAACAACTACTACTACTACAATAAACAAGAAAAGAAGAAAAAACTACTACTACTACTATTACAACAACAAAAAATAAGAAAACTAAACAACAATAAACAAGAAAAGAAAAATAACAACAACAACTACTACTACTATAACAAACAACAACAATTAATTTCCTTTTCTCTCTTTCTCTCCCCTCTCATTTCCTCTCCCTCCCTCACCCTCACCCTCTCTTTCTCTCTTTCCGTATCAGGTTTAATGTTTTTTCTCTCTTTTTCTCTCTCCTCTTCCTCTCTCATTTTTTTTCTCTCCTCTCTCCTCTCCCTCTCTCATTTCCTTTTCTCTCTTTCTCTCCCTCTCTCATTTGCTCTCCCTCCCTCACCCTCTCTTTCTCTCTTTCCCTATTATGTTTAATGTTTTTTCTCTCTCCTCTCCCTCTCTCATTTCCTTTTCTCTCTTCCTCTCCCTCCCTCACCCTCTCCCTCTCTTTCTCTCTTTCTCTATTAGGTTTAATGTTTTTTCTCTCTTTTTCTCTTTTTTTCTCTCCTCTCCCTCTCTCATTTCCTTTTCTCTCTTTCTCTCCCTCTCTTATTTCCTCTCCCTCCCTCACCCTCACCCTCTCTTTCTCTCTTTCTCTATTAGGTTTAATGTTTTCTCTCTCCTCTCCCTCTCTCATTTCCTTTTCTTTCATCCTCTCCCTTCCTCACCCTCACCTCTCCCTCTCTTTCCCTATTATGTTTGATGTTTTTTCTCTCTCCTCTCCCTCTCTCATTTCCTCTCCCTCCCTCACCCTCACCCTCTCTTTCTCTCTTTCCCTATTATGTTTAATGTTTTTTCTCTCTTTTTTCTCTCTCCTCCCCCTCTCTCATTTCTTTTTCTCTCTACTCTCCCTCCCTCATTTATTGTCTCTCCCTTACCCTCTCCCTCTCTTTCTCTCTTTCCCTATTATGTTTAATGTTTTTTTTCTCTCCTATCCCTCTCTCATTTTCTTTTCTCTCTTCCTCTCCCTCTCTCATTTCCTCTCTCTCCCTCTCCCTCTCCCTCTCTTTCTCTCTTTCCCTATTATATTTAATGTTTTTTCCTTCCTCTCCCTCTCTCATTTCCTCTCCCTCCCTTTCTCTCTTTCCCTATTATTTTTAATGTTTTTTCTCTCTTCCTCTCCCTCTCTCTTTCCCTGTTAAGTTGAATGCTTCCCTCTCTTTCCTCTCCCTCCCTCTCCCTCTTCCTCTCCCTCTCTCATTCCCTTTCCCTCTCCCTCTCCCTCTCTTTCTCCCTTTCCCTATTATGTTTAATGTTTTTTCTCTCTTCCTCTCCCTCTCTCATTTCCTCTCCCTCCCCCTCTCTTTCTCTCTCCCTCCCCGTCCCTCTCTTTCTCACTTTCCCTATTATGTTTTCCCTATTATGTTTAATGTTTCCCTCTCCCTCCCTCTCCCTCTCTCATTTCCTCTCCCTCCCTCTCTCTTTCTCTCTCCCTCCCTCTCCGTCTCTCTCTCTTTCTCTCTTTCCCCATTATGTTTAATGTTTCCCTCTCTCCCTCTCCCTCTCTTTCTCTCTCCCTCTCCCTCACCCTCACCCTCTCCCATTTCCTCCCTCTCTCATTTCCTCTCCCTCTCTCTCCCTCTCCCTCTCTTTCTCTCTCATTTCCTCCCCCTCTCTCAACACACATGAATTATACCAAAATCAAGTAAAAGAGAGAGAGAAAACGCAAAATCAAAGCAAGAATGGACAATGCACTCACCGTAAAGGCTCTAAGAAGGGTTTGGCGGCTCCTCTTCGCGATGACGGCTCCTCTTCGCCCTCCGTACACCTCCTCCTCTTCTTCACGAATGGCGGAGGCGGCGGCGAGAAGCCTTCTTTCTCCCTCTTTCTCTCTTTCTCTCCCTCTCAAATGCAAGATGTTTGCTCTCCCTCTCGCTCTCCCTTTCTCTCTCTCTTTCATGAATGCGTGCAAAATAACGCGCTCAGGCTTCGGCCCTGTTTTTTTCGTCTGAGTACCGTCGCTAGTGATGCAAATAGCGACACCGCTATTTCTCGTCGCAAATGGCCGTCGCTATACCCTCATATCCTTGTAGTGTATGTTACATCTTATCTATACTTTAGGTACATTGTATAGTGAGTAAGAGAAGAAAGAAAAACAAAAAAGAAAGCATTTTGGCCTCCATCTTTCTTCTTGTTTTCTCGAGTGAGATTCTCCTTACATGTACATGTATTATGTGTCTTCAACACAACTGTTTAGGAAATATCCCCACCACATGATTCATGACATGCTATTAGAGTTGCACCACTGATAGTGGCTAGTTTTGGACACTAAAGTGAAGGAGGAGTAAGGAGTCACGCATGTAAGCAATAGATAAGAAGCTCTTCCATTTCCTCAATCTTTCCCTTGGATAATTCCTATGGAGACATTAGAAGCAAGGTAAAGCAAAAGTCTCATATTACTGTGAGATTTGGTTTGCAAACATAACAGTGTATATTTAGCCCAATTTTGGGCCCTATTTTAGCTCTGCAAGGTTATGAACAACAATGTTACATTATACTGTATTTTTTGTGTATTAATCATTTTTGGATATACAAGTTACAGATCTTGAATTCGCAAGTTCTAAGGTGCTTCCTAGGAAGTAAATGCAAAATATATTTGTACATAGGCTATAAATTGTACATGAAAAATGCTATCTAGTTTATTACTGTGTACTTCTTGTGAAAGGTTTTCTATTTAGTCCTTAGTTTTTTCCTAAGAATGAGGATACTGAAAGCTCCATTATTGAGAGGCGAGACAAGGATAACTACTCATAATGGAAGTTCAGTGTGACGAACTTCCTTAAGGGAAAAAGCATATATGAGTTTTTTTTAGCTGAAGAAAAGGATCTAGAGTTAAGCAATCCTCCAACTACAAAAGAATTAAAGGTGTGGAAAGAATGGAATACAAAAGACAAAAGGTGATGTATTGGTCATCTGAAGTAATTGATAACACTATGTTGGTGCAAAGGGTTCAGATGGATCTTGGATCACCTTTGAAAATATATTTTTTGTAAGTACAAACACATAGAAGATTCAACTTAAGAAAAATCCAAATACCTTGAAGAAAGAAAATGTGTCCATAAATGAGTATATTTTGAAGGTAAGGAGCATTAGAGATGCTTTGTAGTTGTTGATGCAATGGCTACTGATGATTTTGGTTTCGTTGTCGGAGCGTTTAGGGTCGGAAGTCTACTATGGGGATAAGAGACAGTAGGGTGAATGGAGATTTAGGGAGAGCGATTGATGAAAGAGCAGTGGTTCGAAGAAATAGAAGATGTAGAAGAATACTCATAGAGGTGAAGCCTGTCAATTTATTTCTACATCTTGAGAAGATAAATCCCTTGTAGAACAAAAATGTGCATCAAGCATTAGTTTCTTCTTTGCTACTCAGATCGCCCATTAGGAAAAAAATGAACTCACAAATGGGCCTTTTATCCCCCCTCTCTCCTCCTTAAAACAAGGAAAAGAGGAGAGAAGAATAGTAAAATAATTCTCCTCTCTTTCCACTTTTGCAATCTCATTTTGCCTTTTTTATATTATCTACAAAGATATACTCAGATTCTTTCTCTCTCCTCATTCAAGAAGCCTTTTTCAACCAAATTATATATTAAAAAATGAGTTAGTTATGAGAGTGTGGTGCTTCCTTTTCAATGCAAAATGATCAGTAGATACGAGGCAATTTTGTTTCAATCAAGAATAATAAAAATGAAATTTTGGAAGTTCTTTTTAAGATATTTTGGGGATTTTTAATATATCCTAGCTTTTGTTAAAAAAACAAACCAACTGGTCAAGTTTCGTGTTTTTTGGAGATGTTTTTGGAGGCAAAATAGATATATCTAAAATACGAAAAGTCTTGGACATCCCTACCCTCTGAGCTATTTCCCCCCATATCTACACTCTCTCATGGCTCTATTGTGACCTCTTCTCTGTGTTTATGCAACCTTCATTAACAGAGTGAATTACTTACACCATCCTTTCCCTTCGCACCTTTGTATGCCTCTCTGTGCATCTCCACTCTACCTCTTGTGACAACCAAGTAGGCTCCCCATTTCTATTAATAGTAAAATGAATACAGGAAAGAAGGAGCTGCATATTGAGGTAGAGATTGAATATGCCCCATTATTCAAAAGAACCGAGCATACCAATGTCAACCCTCAGGTTTTGCAGAGTTACATGCAAATGGGATTGAAACATGTGGATTTGTGAGTTGATGGGGGAATCTACCCAATTGACCCCTTAAACAATAGACCTCCAACTTTCTCAGGAATCACAAATTTTCTGAAGTATGTGTGTGAGGGTGAAAATGGGTTACTTGGTTATACTAGGTGGCTCAATGATCAGGCATTCAAAGTATTTACAACTTGCCAAGCAACCATAAAAAATTGCCATGATGTGATCGGTGCACATCAACTTCATATACAACAGCTCATAGGACAAGTGGTACAACTGAATGACACTGTAACTCAACAAAACAATCAAATTATTTCAATGCAGGACACTATCCATGACATTGGTATCTCATATGAGGAGGCAAAGGCACAATTGGAAGACTTGAGAAAGATCAACATCAAGCTAACACAGGAGCGCAAACAAAAGAAGAAGCCAATCAATGAGTTAATTGTGAATAGTGGCCAATGGAAGCGACATATCAAAGCATGTAAGGTAGCTCAGAAAGAGAACCTAGGTGAGGGTGAGGTTGTTGGATCGTGTATTAGTAGATTGCTGAAGGCAAGTACATTGTAAAACGCTCATAAGTTTAAGGTTGTGAAGGAAAAGGTGATTGAGTGCACATTAAAAGATGTGTCAAATGAGTTCTCAGCTGTGGATGCACAATCTATTTGTGACAGGGCCGGTATTAGTACAATGACTTACTCAAAGATATTCAAAGGTGTGAAGGCTAGATTTGGTCGTGTGCTGAAGAGAAATAGAATCGTGCATCTTCCTCAACCTTCAAAGTTAATAGAGGCCCGATGGCAACTTAATACAAAGGTTTTGGAGTTGATAGGAGATCCCATGCATGTTCAATGTGTGGAAACACTAAAGGTTGGGACCAAAAATGCATATGAGGTGAAGTTCACCGAACTCAATAATTACTATTTAGATTTGAACAAGGTGTAGTCGGCAATGGTAATGTACTACAATATGTATGTTAAGGAATGTAATGGTAAATTGTAGTTTATTATAAAATTAGATGAAAGTGAGGTCATCAAAGGAGTAAAGCTTGAAAGCGTAAGTGTAACTCTGATGAATAGAGCTTTACAATTCAACAAGAACAACCCAGGGAACTTTAGTGTTCAATCTGGGCGCCACGTGTGGTGGCTCGCTGCATTTGAAGTTCCTAAGGAAACATTTGAGGTGTTGCAGCTATTCTTTATGCACATAAGCATTCCAAGCATCATTGATTGTCAGGAACATGGTGAGATGCTCTCAGTTGAAGGGTACGGATAATACTTGGTTGAATGGCATCTTGCAGGAGACTTGAAAACTTTAAAATGCATGTGTGAAATCCCCAATGGTGCAAATACAAAGAATCCATGCCTATATTGCTTGACAGAGAGGGTGGAAGGAAAGGACGAAAAGAAGAACTAGCGAAAGGTGACAAGTGCTGCACCGACGTGCAATAGAGAAGATCCCACTTGGAAGCCCATCTTCAACATTCCCTTGGATCGTGTTCACATTTGTTCATTGCATGATTTTGTTAGAATCATGGAGAAACTTGTATATGAATAAATTTTCTTTGCTTATAGGATGCAACTAGAAAAATAAGCCATTGCAGCATGTAGGAATATGGAGTGAGTGTTATCAGAAATTGGGCTACACAAGCATCAAGTGACGATTGAAAAAGATGAAAAGAGATTAGGAAAATCTGGTAACTTGCCAAAAAAGCCTTGTTTTGGAGGAGCAAAGGCTAGGAAGTTTCTCTCAATACCCATCAATGAGGAAGGGAATGTCATGGTTCGTAGGCCGTAGGACTACGATGGGTGGAAAAAGTTACATTTTGCAGTTCCTGATCGAAGTAATGGAGGAAAAACAAGATTGGCCAAAGCTAAGGTTTGGATAAGTCTTAACAAATTGGCTCCCTTACTTTGCAAGATGGTGTTTAACAATGAAGATAAGCAAGAATTTATCAATGCTCTGCATCGCTTCTACGAAAACATGGTGGAAGCATGGGGCAAAAACTCTATCACACATTACATGGTGCGTACTAAGTTAATATTTTAAAATTGTATGAATTGTATAAACTATTGAGCATAGTTTTACTCATATGTGATATGTGTCTTTGTAGCATATCCTTGAGGCACATGGGCCATACTTTGCAGAAAAGGGAAGCATCAAAATTTGGTCCACGCAAGGGATGGAAAATTCACATTGGATAGCGCGTGGTGTATATCAAAGAAAAATTGATCATGGTGGAGGGGTGAATGGTAGCAATCCAATGATCCAATTTCTATCTTGGTGGTATAAGATTATAGTAGTGGATGAAGCTAAACTCTCGCAAAAGAGAGCAAATTAAAGTGCTGATGAATCGGCTGCAGACATGATGGAATGACGTCGTGTCACTAAAAGAGTGCGTTATGAAGCCTTAAGTGCCAAAGAAAACCATGCCAAGTAGTTAGAAATAAGGCTTCGACAAGGCAACAAATGGATTCAAAAAGAGCTAAGATAGTAAGATGAACAATGTGAGTCAGTGTGAATGCAATTCATAATTTAAGAGAGAGAGTGTGCATCTATGTGAATGAGTCTCACAGTTTAGGGTTAAAAGAGAGTTTCACTTTCTATCTTATTCATTGAGTTTTCACATCTCTTGTGCAAGAAAGATGGCTAGGTCTAAGGTAGTTGCAAATAAGCCTTCGCTCAGAGCCCCATATCGTGTTCAGCCCCTTGGAGCATCTACTAGCTCAGATGCACCCCCTTCTCGACCTAATCCCCTTGGAGCATCTACGAGCTCAGATGCACCCCCTTCTCAACCTAATCCATCTTCCTCAAGTTGCCCTCACAAGGATCCTCCTTAACATCCCACAAGAAGCGCAAGTGGAAGCCAGGTACAATGGCCTTGAGAGAAATTAGAAGGTATCAATGCTCTTTTGATCTCATCATTCTGAAGGCGAGCTTCTCGAGACTTGTTCGCGAGATTGTGCAAGACCTCTACCGCACAGAAAGCAAGAGGTGGTTTTTGGCACAAGGTCAGGATAGATCTGATTACTTCACAAAAGAATGTCTTCATGCTCTATAGTGTGCTGGAGAGGCCTTTTTAGTTGACTTGATGACTGATGCTCAATGTTTTGCAATACATGCGAAGCGCATCACTGTAACTCCCAAGGACTTCCAACTTGTAAGAAATCTTCAAGTAGTGAAGGATGCATTCGTTCCAATGGAATGAACACAGTTTACGATGTTATCTTTTTTGGCATAGTGTTATCCTCGTGCATTGGGCATATGACTATATCCCAATGCAAAACTATTGTATGCGCCCTTAAAATATGAATTAAAATTTCACACTTGTACTTCGCTCTCAACTTTGACTGTGCATCTTTGCTGTATTTTCAATTCTTACTTACAATTTTTGTTAGCACTATCAATTTCAATAGGAATAACATGCAAACATTTGCCATTTCTTGTTGTAGAATTTACTCCTAATGCCTCTATATAGTCTATGTGGTGCCAAGTTTCTAAGGGCTAGTAGTTGCGATGTTGATACAAGTTACATTATTACTTATGCACAATCGTAAGTGCAATACTACACGTTGAATTATGTTAATATATGCGGATGTGTCATTCACGTACCACACATTATCGTCACACTTACACAATCGCAAGTGTAGTACTATGCGTTGAATTATGTTGACATATGCGAATGTGTCATTCACGTACCACACATTATCGTCACACTTATATGAATCACAACATTTATTTAATAAATATTTATTTGTAGGGACAAAGTAAAGTATCTTATATTCATCAAGAAAAATACATGTGATGGCTGTTAGTGATAGTAGATACAAAAAGCCGATAGCCAACAAGAACTCTCAATTGTTCCTTGGCTTTTTTATCGATGGAGAGGAGGGGCCAGCTTCCGATGAAAATATAAGTTCCTTCTTTACTTCAAAAATGATGCGCTCCCCCTTCAGCTCTTTCTTCAAGAGAAGTAGATCTGACACTTTAGCAAGGTCGCCTAATGTCGCAAGCACACACATTGCTCCACCATGTGTTTGGTCAAACAAGTAAAGAAGCTTTAACCGCTTGATTAGCACAACCTTCTCCAAGCTAGATGTCACATGTATCACTCGAAAAGGTCCAAACTTGGTCAAAGCTCAAATTTTCATGATTATTTCTTGCCCTCCTGGTGAGCACTTCTTATGGAAGACCACCAAATCTGCAACAAGGTTACCAATATTCTCCTTAAGAGCTGAATCCTTGTGTCGATCTGTATGTCGAGCTCCTCCTTACCTTGATGCAAGCTCATCTATATACAGTATGTCCTAAATGACAAAGTCAAATCAAACAATATATTTAGTGACTAACCTAGAGTTATCAGAAAGTAATGAAACATGATGGTAGGGTGCATCAGGTCCCTCGGAGTCCACCAGTGAAATATTGGCAAAAAATGATGCCTGCAGCTGCCCTGTCCGAAGTTTGGCATCTGGGGCCACTTTCTAGCCCAGAAAGTTGCCCCAGATGCCAAACTTCGGACAGGGCAGCTGCAGGCATCATTTTTTTCCAATATTTCACCTAGAAAGTGGCCCTAGACGCCAAACTTTGGACAGGGCAATTGCAGGCATTTGTTTTTACCAAGATTTCACTAGTGGACTCCGGGGGACCCGACGCACCCTACCATCAAGTTTCATTGCATAAAAATATATGGTAGTTAGAAATATCACCTTCTCTAGATCATCTTGTATCTTCATTTCCTCGTGTGTCAGGGAGGTACCTCTTTGGGCAGAGGGATCTACAAACTCCTTGGTAGGAAGCTGGGGCCTCGGTCCAAACAAATCATGCTGAAGTGCTTCAAATTCAGCATCGAGCACATGATAATCTTCTTCAACCGAGGTAATATGCTCATGTTCTGCTATGATCGCACTCACAGTATCTAAGCTTGTGTCATCATATCTTCCAATCTTTGCCATTGTTGGATGCACATCCATGTAATCATAATCGATCAGGTCTTCCATTGAATCCTTGACTAGAATAGAAAACAACTCTTCTTCCTTCATTTCCAAGTATTGCAGTACATCTGATAGAAGCAAGTATTGTACACCATCTACTTCAATGGGTGTCAAGGAGGCAAGGTTGGGTTTGTTGACTTGTGGTTGTTATGAAGAAGATGGTACCATGAGAGCCAACCCTTGCTTTGTCACCATTTGATGTTCCTCTTCAACATTTATGAGCTCTTCAATCAGTTCTTCTCCCGTGTATGTGATAGAAACAACCTGTGGAGTTGTATCTTCATCGCTCTCCTCCTCTAGGGGTGTATCCAATGCAAGGAGGTAAATTGTCAATGCGCAATCACACTCCAGGAGATCCAAAGGTGATGTACGTGGTGCATTTCCCATGGGAATAGTGCATACTCTATGCGAAGGATCCACATGGACCAAACACCTATTCACCACTTTTTGGTGATTCTTCCCTACCTGAAATACCATGAGCTGTTCTAGAGGCACCCAAGTCATGTCAGATCCATCGATGGAGTATGTGCATGTAGCAATGGTGCTCACAAAGTCTTCCAAAACCTGAAGGGGGGGATCCAACGATGAGAGCATGCTTTCAAGGTTGAAGTTCTTAGAGAAAACCTGGAATATCTCATCACCCTAGTTGGCAAAGATAGTCTCGTGGATCCACTCATCAAAGTGTGCGCGAGCATCCATCGTAGCAGGTAGGAGGGATGTGGTGGATATAAAGAGATGAATAGAGAAAGTGTGAAATGAAACAATGAAACAAGAACTAAACTAGTTCTACCTTAAAAACCTTACGTTTTAAACCATTAAGGGTTGTTTGCATACGTTATTTAGTTATGGTTTTATTTACATCTTTGTAAAGTTTACATGCATATGTAAATGTGTTGATGTGAAAAGTGTATAACAAGTGTATGATTTTGCATAAATACCATAATTTTTAAATATTGCAAGTTTGTAAGTGACAATATTCTATTGGCAAAAAAAACCCAAAAATTTACAGGTGTTGGATATTACAACTTGTGGTATTGGGATTTTTAGGGAGACTCTACAATTTCTAAAATATGTGGAGCCACACACTTTCTGCTGGTAATAGTATCCTCAGCTCAGCTTCAAATTTTCCTATCGTCTAGTTTAAAATAGAAGCTAATAGGTTGATTCTACATTAACATTGTAATTTCCTGGCGCATTATACTTAAGGGCCAATCATCCTCCATTTGCAACACTTGGGGCTCGCAGCCCTCACAAATGATAGTAACATCCACAACTGCACTTTCACACATGTCTTGATCAAGGCACAACCATTTACCCTTGAGCATCCTCCATCTATGTCGATACTTGAACACTAGACATAAAGTTTGTCGTGCGACAAAGTACCTGTAATTGGAAAGGAAAGTTAGCCGATTCATCCCAAAGTAAGATAATACTCAACTAAGAGAGAAAATTTTTACCTGAAAGCCATGTCCCTTGTTGTGACTCGACACTCCACCATGTCAGGACTGTGAGTTATTTTTTATGTCCAAGTTTTCCTAGAATCCTTGTTACATAATCCTCTAATGTATTTTTTTATGATGTATGTGCTTTTGGTACGTCTCAAACCCTTACATTCCTTGAACATGTGTGCAAAAATTGCAATCGATATGAACCAACTTAGATGTACATTCTTTGAGCCGGTGCTTGGCTTCATAGAATTCAATATGTTTGCTGAAATTTTTGTGCTACACATGTGCAAAAATGTCGCTACTACACAATGGCCATTCTATGCTATTGAGATTTGATATGTGCACAGACTCAAGGGTTCCATATTCTCAACTCCCCTTGGGTAATATGTACTTGGAGTCATATAAAAAACAAGGTCCTCTGCGAGTTGCTTAGTTGTACGTCCCTCAAAGAGCAATCTCCCAATTTCAAGGTGGTAACACTTAAAAGAACCAGTGAAACTCTCAACATTTTGCCACTCACAGCAATCCAAAGGGTATACTTCTTAAATACAAGAAAATTAGTTACATAGGTATCATGAAATTTCTCATTCTCAATGAGTTGCAAATACTTACTGTTTGCAATATTTCGTTGAAAGGGCACAGTGGGCGCAATACGTATTTGTTTTTGCATGAATACATGTTGTACAAACACCTCTATTACAAGGTGAGAATCAACATTCCTTTGTTTGAGAGCTAAAATTTTACCCTTCCAGTGCTTTGATACATCTACAATTGCAGATGCTTTCACCTTGAAAGCTCCCTTCATACTTGGACGGATATGTACCCAAGACAAGCAATGATATGTATCACTGATCCAATTCCCTTCTTCATCTTTTCTGTTACGTACTTCTATCAAGAGAATGCTTGTTCTTCTCTCAGGCATTATAACCTATGCATTAGATGTAAAGAAGTATGTATTAACCTCTAAATAATAAGCATTTTAAGTCTGTCCAGTAGTCACCAATATGCCATACAAATCAACATAGCATTAAGAGATTTTTACACTTTTGTAAACAAACATAAACATCGATATCGAAATACATGTGGATATATACATCAACACAAAGTATAGATTTAATTTCAATACATCACATTAATCATACCATTTACATGAAATATAATGAAAAGAATAGCACAAGAATACTCAGAGAATTTTACCAAAATAAATTTTATTATAATGAAGAGGAGTTTGATTTGACTCAATACATTGTATGAAATGTGGGTATTATAGAGTAGTTATTACAAGGATAGCAGCCACATGGCATGTAAATCTTAATAGGCACATTGGATTGACACCTGAGATATTCTAAGACTCAACACATTGTGTGTTATATGAATGATATGATACAAGAGTTTCATGGATCATTGCCAATTGGCATGGAGATCCAAATGGACACATAGGACCAATAAAGCAGAGGATTTTTGAACCATCGACTTCTAGCAGATCCATATCACCCAATACAAAGGAATCACTCACCACATCAAAATAGTTGATCAAGAATTATATGCTTCATCTAAACCTTGTACAATACCTACATGTACAAAAAAACACCTACATGAATCCCTTTTAACATAAATACTTGCATGAATCCCTTTTAGCAAAAAATATCTAGATAACTGCATGAATAGAAGCAATACAAAACATGGCCAAATTACCTATAAGCTGATCTGCTGAAGATAAGATTGAATCATTGCTAATCAAAACCCATTGCAAATGATGGACATAAGAAAACATCAATCCCATCAAACATAAAAGTAACTAATTAAATGAATAAATTTTGGAACCGCAAAATATGGCAGATTTACATGTAAATTGAGCTATAGAATCTCTGTTCTACCTTGTGTTAAGTGCTGCAACAACAATTGACTCTTAAGTTAGAACTAGCATTAAACCCTATTGTAAAGATAGTAGAAAAGGGATAATGTAGAGAGGAAGAAAGAGAGAGTGTGTGAGTACGTGGGAGAGAGAAAGAAATAAGCATCTATCCAATCTTGCCCAAATTGATCTCTGTAAAAGACAATTTTGCAAGAGTTAGTATTTACATGAAGGTATACTGAAAAAATAGTAGAAAAGAGGAAACATAGAGAGAGAAAGAGAGAGGGAGAGAGAGATAAGCACTTATGCAATGTCACCCAAAATTATCTTTGCAATAAAACATCAAGGATTAAAACTAACATTGTGTTGTATTGAAAAGATATCAGTAAAAAAAAAACCAAAGAGAGAGAGATATTAACACCTTTGCCTCTTTCTCCAAATAAACTCTGCAAGAAAACAACAATTAGAACCAACATAAAATTCTATTGAAAACACAACATAAAAGAGAAACAACACATAGAGAGAGGGGGAAAGAAAGGAGAGAGAGATGAGCACCTTTGTCTCTTGCCCCAAATAACCTCTGCAATAAAACAACAACAACAGTAAGAAACGACATCAAACCCTATTGAAAAAATAGCAAACAAGAGAAAATGCAAAGAGAGATGGGCACCTGTGTTTTGCCCAAAATCTAGAGTTGCGTGGAGAAGAAAGTGCAGAGGTAAGAAGAATGCTCAAAACCCTAATTACTCTCAGCAGGGAGCTTCAATGGAGACAAAAATTCACGAGTATCACTACAAGATATAGACCTTATAGCGACGTTTAAAGCGACGAAAATACAAACAACAAAATTTGCCCCCGTCGTCGCAAAAAGCGTCGTTATTGACGACGCCATAGAATCGTCGCTATAACCGTCGCTATATGCGTCGCATTTGCGACGTAAATAGCGACGCATATAGCGACGGTTGCAGAGAATTTGCGATGCTGATAGCGATGACAATAGCGACGCATGCAGTAAATTTGCGACGCAAATAGCGACGGTAACAGAGAAATTTTTTTTTTGTGGCAGGGCAGCAAGCTGCCCTGCCACATATAGCACTGTGTGCTGTATGAGAGCCATACAAAATAGTTTCTGCACTGCTGCATACAAAGCGTTTCCAAACAAAAAGAATGTATACTGAAATCATAAAACTGATGGATGAAATAAATACATGATATCGCATAAAATGCGATTGGTACAATCATAAAACAATATCACTAATACATAGAAAATGTCTACATAGGTCGGGCGACTAAAACCTAAAGGTATGTGAGCTCTAAGGATCCAAGGGCGAGCTACAAATCGTCGTCCCCTGAAAGCTCTTCCTGCTGTAAAGGAGCATCAAACGGATTCTACAGAAAAAGAAACAACATATCAATCCACCATACAATAATGCATTCAAATATCTCATGGTAACTACGGACAAGAAAGATGAGTGACTTACTGGGCTGCCGCGTCTATACAATCGGTCGATCAATGATTTGAGACCGTGCCTCTCCGCATATCGAGTCTCAAGGCCTTGCGGATCGCGATTTAAAATGGAGTGCTGCAAAGAAAACAAAATGCTAATTGTTAGAAACATGATTGTCAGTACAAAGAATATCTCAAAAAAATAAATAAGCAAAACAAAAGAGAAACTTACAAAGTCCTCCAAATATGTCCTGTGGCCGCCACTCCCAAGATGATGTACCGATCCGGCCTCGATTTGTGCCCTCGCCGCCTCCCGCTGCTGACTCCAACGTCCTGGTGAATTTGTAGCCTCCTCCCTCAGTCGGTGCCAGTTGTCTACATCTAACCACTCGGGCTTTGGAGCCCCACTCTTGATTGCCTTACATGCGTCAGATCGTCTATGTGACATGTATGCACGCATGCAATCCATCATCCAGCCCGTAGAGAATCTATCCACTGCGGCTGGCACCGGGAACTCCTCGTGCAAGGATGCTACTATGTACTCCTTGCTCCCCTCTGGTATGTTCCTCCAATGATCCAGGACGTTGTGCCGAAAAACTTGTTGGCACAACTCCCTCATGCGAGCCATCACCCTCCTCCCCTCATCATTCATGATGATGGCTCCTGACCTGCCATCCACTAGGTATCCATAATCCCTAGGAGTGTGCCTTGTATGGGCCCTCTTCCATCTCCGTCCACGCTCCTGGGCATATCCAGGAGACCCCTGAACATCCGGTGTACCGACGGGGGTACCCTCTCTCGGAGTGCCACTCAAAGGGGTGCTAGCTCCTTGTGTGCCACCAAAAGGAGTGCCACCAAAAGGCGTGACATCTGCCGACGGCTGCGCAAAAGCCAGAGTAACTGGAGTGGACGTCCCCACAGGTGTGACAAATCCTAGAGGTGACTGAGCTCCAGCTGAACGACGAGACGGAGACACCGCGTCCGTGTCTCCACAGCAGCACCCCCCTGATCCTCCTGCAGTCGCAGTCCCTCCCTTTGGCCCAAGTCGCGAGCGTCGAGATCGTCTGCTCGAAGCTGAAGCATCTGATCGCGCTGAAGTTGATCTAGCAGAGCGACTTGACGAAGAACGAGACAGCTCCTGATCTGCTATCTCTCTGAATCTCTCGAGCTGATCTGGAGACATACGTGCCATCATCTCCTGAAACTCCTCATCGCTCATCCCTCGACTCATCCTGAAAATGTCGATACCTGCACAGATAAAAAATAATGTTAGAATAATCAATTTAAACTATACAAAGCAGATTAATATAAATCATTTTTGAAAAATCCCTCTTAAAATGCATATCTTATCTACCTTTATGGAAGATCTAAACAACGAATTGAGTAATACAATTCTCTAAGTATGAAGTATTCTATGGTCCCATGTTAATCTCCTGACACAACTCTGCATACACTGGAAGGTCGATAGACATGTCACCACAAAAGAACGAGTCTGCCTCGTTCTCAAAAAATTCTACGACTTCTGTATTTCCATCATTGTTAGCCGATGCGGGCTCCAAGCTTGCGGTGGCCTCCACCCCTTGTAATTTCGATCCCTCTATTTGTATATTTTCTTCATCTATGCCTGGAACATCGCTTTGATCGTATACTCTCGCACCTCGAGGAGTTGAAGGTATAACATACCACCATCGAGGTTGTCGGGGATTTGGATAGAAGATTACCTGTTCACAAACACTTACAAACCATCTTCAAATCATTGTGACATAAACCATGTCGTATTACAATTAGCAAGCAAATGCCTAGTTGTACTTGTTCACAATGGGCCGGCAACACAAAGGTATCGCGCAAATCCATCCATTTTTTTTCGGAATCTATTTCGAGAAATCCAGATGGACCTCGTCGAACTGTTGCGCCAGCTTCTCCAAGTACCACTTTGAACCACTGCGCGTCGAATGTTATCATGGAGAAGCTACGATAATCCACTGTAATAATACTTTGCAAATTCCCAAAATACTCCATCTCATCCACAACCGTGTTCGGATCCGTTGCTCGTCGCCGGCTCTCTTGCTCAAACCTTGCCATGACACCACAGTCCATTGTGGAGCGCATTTTCTCAATACGCTCCACCCGAAAATGCCGTCCGCGCGACCACGCTGCACTATATATTTTGTACTGCACATTGAAACACTCAAATTAGATGTAGCAAGCAAATTTAGATACGACACATTCTAAACCCCTCATTACCTTTGGACTACATCCCCTCGAGAACTCCCACTCCTCCATTGAGACCTCTGTCCCTTCGCTGGATGCTGCGGTCAAGGCTCCATGCAACCATCATGTTGACATAAACCGCGGCATCTCCTCCATGCCTTCGGGATATCGAATCGGTCGGTGACGCGTATTGTGTCGGAATTCAGCTCGCGCTTCCTCTCGATCTTGCCTTGCAATCTGGTACTTGGCGAGCCACGTCTCCATGGAGGCATGGTGCAACATGCAAAAGCGATTCACCTTCTCTTCCATTGAGGCATCCATTCTTTTTTCTACCCCATTTCCAACCACCAATCTCCAGTCAGCCTGTCATCGTCCTTCAGTGTCCATAGCATTTCATTGTCTGGTTCCACCGTTGGTAGCCATTGTGAGATATGCACTAACGCCTCTGACACCAACCAACCTTCCGCCATGCTACCTTCCAGACGAGCTCGTTGTCGCACAAAGCCTTTCAGGGTTTTCATGAAGCGCTCCAGGAAGAACATCCATCGCGTATGGACAGGTCCAGCAATCTCCAGTTCATCCACAAGATGCACAAGAAGGTGAACTTGTATCGTGAACATGCTAGTGGGCAGGTATTTCTCAAAGAGACAGACCGTCTCAACTGCTCCCCGCCTTGCGGATTCAATAGAGGACGTCTTAATCTCTTTTTGTGAGATCCATTGCACCAAAGTCGACAGCTTGTAAATGGCCCCGCGAATTTCTGGAGTTAGGCATCCCGCGATCGCGATCGGTAGGACAAACTGCCACAAATGGTCACTTTTCAAATTTCAAAATGTCCACGCTAATTAAAATCCATTCTGTTCACAAACCTGACATATCTTATGCCAATCATGGGATTTTAGCCCAGAAATCTGGTCATCTTTAGAAAATGCGGATCTGAGAGAACGCATCATACCCGTCGGAGTGCGGATAGACTTGATTACTTGCTTCACAATGCGCTCTTCTTTGGTAGACAAAACCCAGGGAGCGCGAGGAAGCTGCACTCCCCCTTCAGCACTCGATTGTGGCCAAAGCGCCTCCATCTTACCTACCTCCTTTAAATCCATTCGTGACCCTGTAGTGTCTCTCTTTCCTGTGATGTGGTCCCATAGCAAGCTACCCACATTTTTGAAAATATGCATGGGATCCAACAAGTGGTTGACCTGTAAGTGGGTCCAATATGGCAACTCGTAGAAAACTGAGAACCGTCGCATTCCATTAGGATGTGAATTCGGGTTTACCATTTTCAGCTCGTACCAGCTTACAACGTTCATACGTGCTGGAGGTCGTCCAAGAAAACCTTCCCTGAGTTCATGATCCTCCGGCAAGAAAGCGGCGTGTCCTTGATATACCATCTTCTTCATGGTTCGTGACCTTCGGGAGTCTAACTGTGGCCCACACAATGGACATGCATGATAACCTGAGGTAACGAGACCTGCAAGGCGATCCACGACCTAGTGAATACTTGATTGAATGAAATAAAATATAGATATTACCGGTGAGAACAAAGGTCTGCTCACTTGAGCACTCTCCCAATCCCGGAAAGTCATGCATCGTCCACATGAGAATAGCTCGAATGTTGGCTGACCGCCGACCATCGCGCCTGCTCATATCTTGCACCGTGACCCCCTCCTCCCACAAAATCTTAAGCTCATCGACTAATGGATGAAGATACATGTCCATACTTTTTACTTTGTAGCGGCCCGGGACGAGCAAGCTAAGGATGAGATGTCCTTTCTTCGTAGAAAGCCATGGAGGAATGTTGTAGTTGACAAGCACTATAGGCCATACACTGTAAGAAGTCGAGCGCAGACCGAATGGGTTCACACCATCCATGGCGAGACCGAGCCGAAGATTCCTTGGCTCTCGCGCAAAGCCTGGGAAGGTAGAGTCAATGTGGCTCCATGCACGCGAATCTGCTGATACTCGTTGCACTCCATCCGTGGACCTATTCTGCACATGCCACATTGTCAAGCTTGCCATGGCAGACGTGCGAAACATGTGGTTTATGCGGGGGATGAGCGGAAAGTGTCTGAGGACTTTTTGAGGGATGGTCTGCCCTTGCAAGTCCTGTCGATACCTGTGAGCACCACACTTTGGACATGTCTCCATAGTCTCGTATTCATCTCGAAACAATATGCAGTCATTGATACATGCATGGATGTTATTGTAGTCCATGCCAAGCTTTCGTAAAACATGCCGTGCATCATCACGAGACTCAGGCATGGTGTTTGCAGGTGGCAATATATGATATTTCAATAACTTGAAAAAATCATAAAACACCTTGAAAAATCCATCCATGTTTGCAATAATACAGTTTTAAAAAAAAACAATGAAGTCTGTGTGCAAGGTACCTGAATAACTCAGTCACACTCGTATCGCTCCAACCGTATTTTGCCTGCACACTTAAGAGTACAAGCAATGTCTTCAACCGAGATACTCGGCACCCATCATATAATGGTATGGATGCTTCCTCTCTAAGCGGGTCAGATGTCTCAACATCCATGGGAATCAATGCATCGATCATTGCCTCCATCTCAGGCTCCAAGATTGTAGGCAAGTCGGGAAGGTTGTCTGTCTCCTCTGGCATTGATGGTATAGATGGGCCTTGCGAGTGGTCGATTGGCTCCTGCAATCCATCCATCGCACATCCATGAACTCTTCTAATTGGCCACAAAGGGTGCACTCCCCCTTGGGTCGAGACATCACCCCCCTGGATACAAAATTTGCCAACAAGACCCAATCTTATTGTGTATGGTTTTCAATTAGCTTGAGAGTACAATTCATGAAAAATGTTAACTTCAAATTACCGTTTGCTGAAAGTCTGCAATCGCCTGATCAATGATCTCAGATTGAAACTCGCCAAATCGTCGTACGTGTTCTATAGACAATCGGCGTTTTCGTCTAATTGCCAACTTGCATTGAGAGCAAGGACATGGGACACGCTGATTAAGATACGACTCACGGTCTTGAACAATAGGACCTTCTTCGTTTGCCATCTTATCTACATTACAGCAAACGAGGCTTAAATGGATAGCTTTATGGAGATGTACGTCAAGTTGCAAGTTGACTATAAACCTTGCATTGTATATAGTAGTCGAGAGATTTTCCGATGTTATATCTCGGCCTTGTATCATGCTCAACAATTTTTTTGTCCCGGTAGATAATTTTTTGTTATATCTCGGCTTTGAGTATAAGTAATCCATTTTAAAAAATCTATGAAATTTTATAACTATAGTAATAAAATTTATTTCAATCAATTCTACTCATAGTCATAAGACCTGAGAGAAATTATCCTATACTCAATTTAAGGGTTTCTTCTTCTATAACAATAATTTTGGGTTCATTTTGATGAAGTACGTGGCCGTATGCAAAGCACATTGCATACCATTATCAATACGTATATTATCTTAAATTTCCTTCCCTTCCCTCTCCCTCTCCCTCTCCCTCTCTTCCTCTATTTCTCTCACCCTCTCCCTCTCCCTCTCGTTCTCTTTCTCTCCCTCTCTCATTTTCTCCCTCCCCCTCCCTCTCCCTCCCCCTCCCTCTTTCTCCCTCTCCCTCTCCCTCGCTCCCTCTCCCTCCCCCTCCCTCTTTCTCTCCCTCTCTCATTTCCTTCCCCTCCCCCTTCCTCTCCCTCTCCCTCTCCCTCTCCCTCTCCCTCTCTTTCTCTTTTTCTCCCTCTCCCTCTCTATCTCTCTTTCTCTCTCATTTCCTAAACAAGCAAAAAATAAAGTGATTTAAACATCTTCCAAGCAAAAGGGAGAGGGAGAGATACAATGCACTCTCCCTCTCTTTCTCTTTCTATCCCTCTCTCATTTCCTTCCCCTTCCTCTCCCTCTGACTCTCTTTCTCTCTCATTTCCTCTCCTAAACAAGCAAAAAATAAAGTGATTCAAACATTAAACAAGTAAAAGGGAGAGGGAGGGAGAGAGAGAATGCACTCTCCCTCCTTCTCTCTCTCTTTCTCTTTCTCTCCCTCTCCTATTTCCTCCCCCTCCCTCTCCCTCTCCCTCTATTTCTCTTTCTCTTTCTTTCCCTCTCCCTCTCCCTCTCCCTCTCCCTCTTTCTCTCTTATTCTCTCGTTTCCTCTCCTAAACAAGCAAAGAAGAAAGTAATTTAAACATTAAACAAGCAAAAGGGAGAGAGAGAGAGAGAGAATGCACTCTCCCTCTCTTTCTCTCCCTCTCCCTCTCTTTCTCTCCCTCTCTCTCCCTCTCCCTCTCCTTCTCTTTCATTTCCTCTCCTAAACAAACAAAAGAGAACGATTTAAACCTTCAACAAGTAAAAGAAAGAGAGAGGGAGACTCACCAATGAGATATGGTGAGCGTGGGCGGCTTCTCTTTGCAACGAGGGCTCCTCCTCTCCTTCGCGAACAACGACGGTGGCGGTGGCGGCGGCGGCAGCAAGTCTCTTCCTCCTCTTCTCTCACAAAGCCTTGGCTCTCTCCCTCGCTCTCGCTCTCAAAAGGTGAAGAAAAGAAAATGAAAACGGCGCTCTGGTTTCGGCCGCGCTTTTTTTCCCTGCGGCGTCGCTATTTGCGACGCAAATAGCGACCCATATAGCGACGCCAATTGCGACGCCTATAGCGACGCCGATATCCGCCGTCGCTAATCGGCGTCGCTATTGGCCCATTCCCTTGTAGTGTATAGAGAAGAGAGGGAAAGTAGGTTGCTCAAATTTTGGGTCAAACTGATTTCGTGAGAGGAAAAAAAAATCGAAATTGAAAATTCTCCAAAAAAAGGGGGGAGATACGAGGTGAAAGAAACTCAAATTTTGTGTATTATTCATTCTTCCTTTTTTTAATCCCCCACTACCCCTTTTTTTAATAGAAAACCCAAGATTTGGAGAGAGAAGATTCACCCTCCATGGATGCCAACATCTAGCCTTCCTATTGAACAATCCAAAAGGCCCACATCTTAAACTATATTATTTTAGGGGCCCATTTGTGAGTTCATTTTTTTCCTAATGAATCTGTTGCTTCCATTGTTGGCTCTGAAAGGGGATAAAATACCAAGACACTTGGTCAAAATTTTCCTAGATCACTCATTCTTCTCCCAGTTTGGAGTGCCGTTTTTGCCTGTAAACTGCAATCATGTGTCATGTGATTCAATCCTTCTTTTTGCATAAAATCCCCCCAAAATGGTTGAAAGCCACTTGCCTTTTTTTGCATATCATCCTATTCTAGAAGTTGTCTACAACTTTTGGATGTTTACAAAATAATATCAAAATATAAAATAGGCTAAACTTGTCCAAAAATCTAGTATTTTTGAACCATCCACACTATGGACACTGACACTAATGACTACTATGGCATTGACTCTCTATATCAATAAGAAAGCCAAATGACGATGCACTCTAGATTTTTTTCACACTGTATCTGTGTAGCTGCATGACATCCACCCCCTCTTAACCTCACATCCTTCGGCATGTGCCAAAGTCTTATGGATATGTAGTGTCAGAAGAAGTATCCTCTGCCATGTCAATGTCTTCATCTTCTACCTCTTCTCCTTCCATATTTACATGTTCATCTGAGCATCCAACTCCTTCAACTCATGTGCTGAAGACTCCCTACGTTTAAAGAGCTTGATACGTTTTCCAGCATTGGAATCCTTAGATTTGTCCCATCCATCTCATTTAATGCATAGATAGCATTTTCAAAAACAAACCTTACCACATATGGACCAAACCACCACTTTGCCATCTTCCAACTGGCACTATGTTGATTTTTCCAAGCTGCTATCATAAACTAGCACCTAGTCCCCTTCCTATATAGCTTGTGGTCAAAGTCTATGTCGTTTGTCAACCCCTTCTTGTTCTTGATCCTTGCAGTCTTTAGCTTTTTCATGGCTGTCTCAATGTCTTCAGGCCTTCTTTCTAACTGTCTAAGGTGTAGGACCAGCAACTCTTCTCTATTCAAACCCTCTTCCCATGGTAGAACACTACAAGTAGCAATAGTCTTCTCAATAGGGATGATTGGCTGTTGTCCATACATTAATTTAGCAGTTATATACCCTGTAACTGCACTATGAGTGGTCCTATCAGCCCATAAAGCAAAGGGTAACATTCTTGGCCACTCTTTCATCCTGCCCTTGCATGGCTCTACTAAGGCCTTAATGATAGGCTGATGACCTCTTTCACTTTTGCTTTGCCATTTGCTTCAAGATTGTAGGCTAAAGTTAAAGCCAGCTTGATACCCAATCGTGAAAAGAAGTCACAAGCCTCATCGCATCCAATTCTCCTTTATCGGCAACCACTTTAACAACACAACCATACTTGCAAAAAACTTATTCCAATAAGAACTTGCAAACTGCTTGATTAGTCTTTGTACTAAGAGCTCGACCTTCCACTCGATTTGTCAAGTCTTCTCATGCAAGCACAAGATATCTCATATTCCATAAACCTGTAGGCATGGTAACCAAATCAATTACCCATTTATAATGCATAAACAATGGATAGGTCGGATGCAACCCATCTCTATGCTTTACCATGGAATACATCTGATAGTCACTGCATGATTCCACATAATGCTCCGCATCTTTATACATGTTCTACCACCAATACTTCTCTTTGATCTTGGCAAATGTGCCCCAAACTCCTCTATGTCCAATCCATAAAATTTCATGAAACTCTTGCATCACCTGTTGTTGAGAAGCCCTATCTCCTAATACATGTACTAGAGTTCCTCTCTTTTTCTTTGCATGCTTCCATAAATATTAGTCTTTCAAAAAAACCCATAAGCTTTTCTTTTAATCCTTTTGAATTCAACTTCAGATCACTCAACCTTATTTGTTATGAGGCTGAGATATTGGTCTATTTTTAGCCAATCATCCTCATACAACTGTTTCAAAAATTGTGTTCTCATTGAAGCATAACACTGATGATGCTTTATCTCTACTGCCCATCTCTTCTTCATGGCTATAAGTTCTTTTCTTATTACTGAAATCCCTGTTACAATAGTTCTACCTACATAACAACAGCTATATACTCATCCCCTGCTGTTATAAAGTCATTTTCAGCACCTATCACATCATTATCTTCATCTTCCATCAGCTCCTCTTCATCTTCAAACCTTGCTCATGAAAGCATGTCAGCCAACAGGGTTTTCTCTACCTGCAATATGCTAAAAATCAGGGTTAAGTGACTTTATATACGCAATCCACCATCACATGGCAATATCAAGAGTTGAGCAATTTACTATCATGCCCAATAGAGGTAGACAATCAGTCTCTACCACTACATGAGCTCCCATAAAATACTCCCTATCACACTTAAGGGCTATCACTACACCCCAAAGCTCTCTTTTGACTTGAGAATACCGCCATTGTCATTCATTGAGGACCTTTGCTACAAAATGAATGGCATACATATTCCCATCAGCATCATTGTGACCCACCGCCCAACCAATGCCAATTGGGCTTGTATCCACACTGAGAATAATAGGCTGCCCATTCTCATAATTTGCTCTCTTTAGTGTTGGGGACTGAAATCAATAAGCTATTTAACTTCTGAAATGCCTTCATATGATGTTTATACCACCAAAACTTTTTCCCTTTTCTCAAGAACTGATATAAACTTTTAGCCACATGAGCAAAATGCGGAATCCATGTCAAGTAAAAGACACATGCACCCAAAAATCTTCTTACCTTGGATACATTCGAACATGTTTGCTATGTCCTGCTTATGGCATCAATCTTTACCGGTGAGGGCTTTATTCCATATGGTCCTCATATGTGCCCAATAACTAATACTTCATCCACTCCAAAAATCGACTTTTCTCCTGACATAGTCAAATGCACTTCTTCAAGATGGCTCAAAATCCTGTCACAATCAACAATATGATCAGCCACAAACATTCTATATCCCTTCTCATTCAGCTCTTCATTCTTCTCATGGATATCACACCTTTTTATCAACACATTATCAAGAAAGTGTAAGGTCAAATGAGGGATACATTCCCACAAAACTTTATACATCATATGCGCCATTGAATTGGTTGCTCCATGTGGAAGTGTACACATCCTAACCAATCCAAGCAGTGTCTTCATGGTAGTCATATCCCGACTTTCTAATGCAAGTTGGAACTGATCATATCCTGAATATAAATCTCCCATAGAGTAAATTGTCTTGCTTGCAAATGCTTTTGCAAATTCATCCACTATCGGGCCTGATCCAACATTGCTTATGGTGACCTTATTAACTGGTTGTAAATCCTATATAAACCTCAAAGAACCATTCTTCTTTGGAACAATAAATCAATGATTCAAATACGGAGCTCAAAAGGGCTCCAAAATATGCATCCGGATCTTCTCGTTCAAAAGCTGCGATAGCTTAGGCAAATGTGCTCGAGGTACTGGATTATGATTTAAATTCCATGGCACATGAGGTATTGTAAAGATCACCATAGGTGCAACTATGGTCGGATCAACACATCCAATTTCATATGGCTGAAACGCAAAGGTTTTCCCATGCCTTGCCAACATTTGCAAGAAATAAGATCTTTTTGCAGACAAAAGAAATCTTGTGTCACCAATTTTCAACTTTTGTAAAGTTTCAGCTGTAAATGTATATCCTACTCCATGTGGATCCCGCAAACTAGGCTGTTGAGACACTTTTTTAGCCAACCCATCACTTTCAGGTGGTAAAGGCAAAGCCACAGGCTTAACCTTCTTTGCAACTATTTTGTACTTTTTATCCACCCTTGCTTCAGCCCTGTTTTGCAACCGATATTGCAGCCCATAACATTCATGCTCAAGAAACTCTTGAATGACTTCATACATCTCTAAAGTGTCAACATAAATAACCTCTTTTTTTGCCATGTTTTTAGCATTAATTACTATAGAAATTTTAGCCATTATATCAACATGAACCAGCCCTAAAAACAACCCTGAAATACCTTCATTTGTAGCCATCAAATCTTATGTCTTTAATTCTTTTTCAGCCCATCCTACATATTTCTTTTCAACCCTGCACATGGTTGAAATATTCTTAAAATTGCCAAGACTATATGCTATCCATTCTTGCAATCCAAACACAAGCACAAATTTCCCCTTTCTTGGAGGCATAATTATCTTCCTAGAGGCACTGCCATAACCTCCACTTACAGCAATGCTATCTAAAAACCCTTAAACTCTCATGCATTCAATGGCATGGGATTATCCCGTAGCCTATCCCGATTTCAGGGATGATTCACAAAAACAGTGAGAAATTGTACCACATTTGTATTGTCTTTACTCCGAACCTGAGCATATGAAGAACCATCATCCAAGGCTTTTGTTTCCAACCTTGATTCCAAAATATAGGGCTGCCCCAAAATCACCAACTACATGAATCCTGCATAAAAAAATGATATTCATCCATGTTGGAAGAGAGGGAGAGAGACAGAGTGGAGCAGAAGATGAGCCTCAGCTCATTGTTGTTCTTCTTCCATTATTCTTCCATCATACTCACTGAAAGAAACTTACACACATAGGTATGACTAACCAAGAATAACTATGGTTAAGTCACTGTCTACATCGACTTATTGAATGTCACACATGTGTACAGTTGTATCCAACTAATGTCGGCGGTCACACACATAAAGATAGAATGATTGAAGAGTAGTGGGAGCTTGATATTTTAACACTCCCCCTCAAGCTCAAACCATCTGATAAACTCCAAGTAGCTATCTGAAGTATAAAAATTTTTCTTTACCAAGAAACTTGGTAAATATATCTGCTACTACCTGGTCTTCAATCTTCACATGAATCAATTCAATCTATCCTATAAGAACCATTTCTCAAATGAAATAGTAGTGAACCTCAATATGTTTGGACCTAGCATGGTAGAAAGGATATAGCCAACATAACACTATTGAGGTTATCACAATGCAATCTCTCTCTGCTTTCCAACTATATTCCCAATTCTTTCAATAGTTTCATCAACCAAACTGCTTTGCAAGCCGCTACGACAACTCCTTTGTACTCAGCTTCTGTACTAGACAATGCAACAGTAGGCTGTTTCTTACTCTACCAAACTGATCATACTGTTGTCCAATCCAAATGCATAACCACTGGTTGACCTCCTTTCATCGGCACAACCAGCCCAATCAGCATCAATAAATCTTGTCAAGTCAAGGGATTTTCCATATGCATAAAACAACCCATAATTTGTAGTACCCTTTACATATCTCATGATCCTCTTGACTGCATCTAAATGTGGTTTATGAGGCTTCTGCATGAAGTGACTAATCATCCCCACTGAATAACATAAGTAAGGATGAGTAATAGTCAAGTATATCAAGATGCCTACCATCTATCGATACATGGTCACATTCTCAATGTCATTCCCAACGTCAATCTACAGCTTGACATTCTGATCAAGAGGTGTCTCCATAGGCTTGCATTCAGCCATACCATACTTTTGTAACATGTCATGAGCATACTGCTTCTGTAGTAGCCATATACCTTGAGGCGTAGAGACTACCTCAATCCCAAGAAAATACTTTAGTTCACCAAGGTCTTTGAATCTGAATTCAGCTTGTAGACATGATTTAATTTCAGCAATGCCCTCTTCATCATCTCCAGTGATGATAAGATCATCTACATAAACCACTAGAAACACATATCCATGATCTGTCTTCTTCATGAATAGACTGTGATCTGCATCACCCAATTTAAATCCATGTTACTATAAATAACTGTTGATCCGAGCATTCCATGCTCTAGGTGCCTCTGTTTCAGTCCATATAAAGCCTTTTTCAACTTACATACATGTGTAGGAAAGTCCGGATGAACATAGCCTTCCGGTTGCTCCATATATACTTCCTCAACCAAATCACCATTCAAGAAAGCATTCTTGACATCCATTTTCCATAATTTTCAGCCTTTGCATGCTGCCAAAGCAATGATAGTTCTGACTATTGCCATTTTAGCCACCGGATTGAAAATCTCCTCACGGTCATGGCCATACTACTACGCATACCCTTTTGCAACCAGCCTGGCCTTATAGCCTTCTAACGAACCATCTGACTTGCACTTAACCTTGTACAACCATTTGCAACCAATGGGGACTTTGCCTTCAAGCAGCTCAACCAATTCCTATGTCTCATTTTTAGCCAGGGCTACATACTCCTCATCCATGGCAGCACACCAGTTATCATCTGTAATTGCATCATCAAACTTTGTAGGTTCTTTGTAACCTTTCACACTAGCCGTATATGCATAATGGCGGGCTGAATAACCAGTGTATGTAAACTTGTTAATTGGTTTTCTGACTCTCTCAGATCTCTGTAACTGTGGCTCACTCTGAGCTTGCCTCTCATATGAGGAGGTACATAACGACTCTGCCTTGCTCTAGGTGTCGTAACATACGGAATGCCCAACTCATTATCCAAATTGTTTTTGTTAGATGACTCATAACCTGTTGTAAAACTGGACCTGTCACATCCTCAAGCATCTTTTCTTTTCCCTTATCCAATCTCCCCCTCCATGTCAGTGGACGTAGGAGTACAACTCCGCAAGTGTCATGACCAAGGAATTACTGTAGGTGACCTATCACCTGTAGGACCACTCATAGATGTACTCACTATAGGTGTATTTTCAGCATTACTAGTACTGGTTGATCCATCAGTAGCCATTGCAACAGGATTACCATACCACGATGCCAGCTCATAAAAAACATCTCTGCTAATCAATATCTCATGTGTAGACGATACATAACACTTGTAAGCTTTTCGATCTTGTACATAACTAAGGAACATAGTCTTGATAGCTTTAGGATCCAATTTCTTCCTCTTTTCATCAGGAACATGCACATATGCAATGCTACCAAATACTTTCAAGTGTGAAATGTCAAGCTTATGACCATACGACCTCTCATATGGAGTTACATCATGAATCCTTGCTATAGGGGTTCTATTCAGCACATAGACAACAACCACTATTGCTTCAGCCTAATAACCATTAGTTAAACTCTTCGCATTCAGTATAGCTCTTGCCGATTCCATCAGTACCTTGTTTTTCCTTTCTACTACACCATTTTGTTGCAGTGTATACCTACAAGTTAATTGTCTTTTGATTCCATATTTAGCAAGGTACATGTCAAAGTAATTAGAGACATAACTGCCACCTCCATCAGATCTAAGACATGAAATTTTGCAACTCAACTCATTTTCAGCATGCTTCTTGAAATCCTTGAATGCATCAAACACATCATCCTTATGTTTTAGTATGTAAAGTCAGGTGTACCTACTGAAATCATCAATGAAGGATACACAGTAACAAGCACCACCAAAAGAAGCATTATGAGATGAACCCCATACATCTAAATGTACCAACTGCAAGAGTTGTGAGCTATTCCATACATGTCTCATAAATGAAAATTGTGTTTTCTTTCCAAACTGACATGCATCGCATACAAGTCCAAACATGACAGTGGTGCTGTACGTAAACATGACGGTCATGTGTATTAAAAGTAGCCATGTGTAAACATGGCTGCTTTTAATTCTGGAATTGACGCACCAAGAGTAAACATTCTACCATCTCTTTAGCCTCTAGCAATCAATTTGCAGCCATTACCATATTCTTCAACAAAGTATCCATCTCTATTGAATCTCACCTATGGATTTTGTTCTGCCATTTGTCCAACTGACAAAAGATTCTTGATCATTATAGGCACATGTAGTACATCATGCAGGCTCCTTTATGCTGTATAATGTGATGGGTGTCATCCCTAGTACAAACATGTCCATGCGAACCTGCAACCATCTCATCAAACCATTCTTCATGGGGTGTCATATGATTTGAAGCCCCTACATCAATGTATTATCTCTCATCTCTATTATTATGCCTAGATGCATTCTTAGACACATGCTGCATGGCAAACAACCTGTCACCTTGATCATCAAGAACTCCGCTAGATGAAGCATAATTTCCATGCTATCTACCCTTGGCTTTCATATCAACCTACTTCTTACGACAATCTTTGAGTATATGCCCATATCTACC